>NC_137215.1:5126833-5171833 GCF_949987685.1 Ammodytes marinus | reverse complement strand
CGACTACCCGAAAATGGAGTTTGCCGATTCAGGCAGCTCCAGTCTTCCCGTCGCGGCCAAAAAAGTGCAAAGAACACACCAAGCCGACTGCTGACTTTCCGTACGCTCTGCGCTTGCGCGGGACGTAATGTCTCCATAACAGCAGGCGGCGCTAATCTGTATTGTGGCCCGAAAAAATACGGAAGCCGGAAATGATGGAACAGCTCTCTAGACCATAAACATAGATATAAATACGTATTTATATTTAAGGACCATAAAGAGCACCATTTTTAGCAAAGAGTGTCTAGCATGGTGTCGAGCAGTCAACAAGGGTTGATGCATGTGAGTACTCGCTGAACGAAACAAACAAACGCATTAAAACAATGGCTAACTGTTGTTAGCTGTTTGTGCTACCCGCCTCACTTCCGGGCTTCACTGATTCGCTAGCCCTCCACAAATCAAATTGCTCAAACTGAAAGACTGCCCGCCGCCGATTGAACATGTTCAATCTTCTCAAAAGAAGCCCGACGACATCTACGACGACCGACGTCACGGCACACACCAAACAGATTCGTGTCCCCGCCCCTTCCAGACTCTCCGACGGCGATTATCGGGCCGGTGTGTCCGGGCCTTAAGATGAAAAGGGTTTTGACCCGATTTTATGAATGCTACTTCAAGTGGAGAGGTGCAACGTAGGTAGCAGCAAGTGTGTGTGTGAGACCTCTGATTGTGGATTAAAAGTAAACTATTTATTTTGTAAATGGAAATTGCAAATATACGTCATTCACAGAATGGAATTAAACAACCTGTATTGGACATGATGTGTGTGCGTGTGTGTTGCTCAGTAATTTTGTCCATATGTTGATACAATAACATTTGACCTTTGGCCCTAAATGCCAAACAAAATAGGACCAGCAATAAGCAGTAGAGTGGGTTTTATCTCAGGCATTAAATGAAATTGATAGTGACGTACAGCATAGGTTAAATTTGGGATTTAGGAAGGTTAATCCGATCCTACATCTGTGGTATTTCTCTGTCTATCCCTGCGTTTCAATCCCCGTACTTCCCTACTAAGTATGCCGGAAAAAAGATTTAGGATGTCCCAATACATGCAGGTCAATTGTAGTATGCTGAAAAAAATACATACATGCCCAACTAAACTCCAATAGCATTTTGGAGTATTCGTCTGTATTCTTGACATTTCTCAACATAATGTAAAACAATCTTCCTTTTTTTTTCTCTCCTGCGGCCTTAAAACTCTTCTGTACTTTAGTATGTAGTGTAGTAAAAAGAAAAAGTATCCTTGCGTTCCAAATCACATAAACTATCTTTTTACTACACTACATACTAAAACACAGAGGAGTTTAAGGGCCACAGGAGAGAGAAAAAATCAGATAAGGAAGATTTTTTTTCATTATGTCAAGATAAAGACGAATACACCAAAATCCTATTGGAGTTAGTGGGGTAATTATGTATTTTCAGCATACTACAATTGACCTGCATGTATTGGGACATCCTACATCTTTTTCTGGCATACTAATTAGTAGGGAAGTATGGGGATTGGAACGCAGGGCATGTTATTTGGAACGCAGCGTCTGTCTAAAGTGCTTCTGATGTGGAAGGACAAGGGTGTCAGTCGCACACTCCAAATGTTTCCATACTTCCCTACTATTTAGTATGCCAGAAAAAGATTAAGGGTGTCCTCCCAAATACATGCTTATCAAATGCAGTATGTCAAAAATACCCAGATGCCCTTACAATTCCAATTACTTTGTGTAGTATGTGAACCAGCATGCTTTAGTGTGTAGTGTAGTAAAAAGAAAAAGTATGTGATTTGGAACGCAGGGTAAGTGCTGCTGGTGTGGAAGTACAAGGGTGTCACACACTCACACTCAAAATGTTTCCTCTGTCGCCTTATGTGATTGGCTGACGGGATTTAGGTCAGGAGAAAGCTCAAGGCCAATTCATGGATTTCACGTCTGTATGGTCACGTGACATACTTTTCATCATCTGCCCGAGTTAGTAGCCTACAAGTACTTCTGTAGAAAGCCCCAAAATATGTGACCACCACACACACACTGTCCAAAATACAACCAGGTCAACTGACTGTGTAGGGGCTAGAAAAGTTATCTGGATAGTTTTTTTTTGTGCATTTATTTTCGTGCACAAAAGTTAAGCTTACTTGCTTCGCCGCTGTCTATTTGATGGTTTTCCTAATATGGATGCTAGCAGTTTTGAGTTTCCATTTTGTTATTGCATACCTGCAAACTCGTCGCTTTTCGGCGAAAATCGCCGTTGAGAATCAAAATATATGACCCACGTGAATCGTATAGATCCGAAGAGTTTTTGTTTTTGGGAGGGGGGGGGGGGGGGGTAGCGGCAGCTGCCAGAGAAGTCAGCCAGCGCTTCCCAGACTGGACTGTGTGGGCGAGTTACCGTAGTGTGAGACAAGGGAATATCGTTATCTTGGCAATAAAACATCTTTGGTAGACGTCATGAGTATTGTCCAATCAGCGTTAAGATCGGGCACAAGCATCACTGCTGCCGCTGTGTGTTCAGACTTTAGAATTGGCTAAAAGTCTCAATGAAAACCCTTTTGTTAATAAAAAATTAGAGGCTTTGATTAAACACTGTCAATGCTTCAGAGGTTAATGTAACAGCCTACTGAAACAGAAACTATACGGAGGGACGCAGCTCACTGGACAGTCCCTTTATTTAGTCGCGCTGTCAGTTTGCCGACATGGCTCTCTGTTAGACTCGAGACATAGAAAAAGATCGCGGAAGCCGTTCCCGTAGACAAAGTTAACGGGCAGGATATCCCCGACTGATTTCATCCATCAAACCACAGAGTTTTTTCTGAGCGGCGTCTCACTCGCTCACTGGGTCTCCCGGGTCCCGGTGATTTTCACCGTCACAGCGATCGACTCGCTGCTTTGCTGGGGCGGAGACTTTGTGTGAAGGTGATTTAACATCACGGTCGTAGACGAGTGTTATAACTTTATGCTGCATAGTTTGCACTGCACTGTTGACCCACACAGGACTCTTAAGTGAAGCTGACAGTTTAATGAGCGCACATTGCAGAAATGAAGTGTCTGCAGTGCGCTCACAATCAGAGCCGACCGACAGGCCCTCCCCCCCGCCCCCCCAATTTTTGTTTTTTTTGTTTTTTAGTTTGTGTGTTTGATATTAACATCATATTATTATATCATACAAAAAAAATAATACAATGTTTTGATCTAGATAGCCTAGTTAATAGCCCAATAATTTAATCAGTTCATCTGGGAGGTAATCCAAGTTTAACTGATCACGTCACGTTCACGTCCAGTGTGTATTGAGTTTATTTAAAAACATTTGGAAATGGGGCTCAGATGCCCATGCACTGTATAATCTATTTCAGCCTCATCTGTGGAAAAAAAGATAGCTGGACAACAGAGTTCTTCTGCTTCATTCCTCTCACTGCATTTAAATGTATTCATTATATTACAGAGAAATATGTCCCATAAAAGAAAAAGAGCACCAAGCCCAACCCAGAGGACCCTGCATAATATTTTATTTTAAATGAACATTTTAATGGAAAATCCAAGAAGCTTCTAATTCATCCGACCCAGTGTCTCCAAATTATTTGTTCACACAAAATTCCTCAGATTTAGCCTCTTAATTTCCCTCTCAAAGTGCACCAGATTCATGCATTTCACTTTAAAAAGTTTAAAAAAAATCTCCCGGGGGGGCATACCCCCGGACCCCCCTAGGAGGGTCAGGATCTCAGCTGGCTATTATTTTCACCCAGCTGGACATTGGAGGCAATAGTGGAGAACTCTGGTTGTGTGAATGATATTTAACAATAGCCAATCGTTTGGACAGCGAAAAACACCCGACCCCCCTAGAAGGGACGGGTGTTTGTCACCTTTTTCACCTCCTATGAGTTTGCAGGTCTGTATTGGCAAAACAATCACTTATACATGTGACGTTACTACACATTGTAGCCTGAATGGACACTTTTGTGACCCAAATGTACACAAGTGAGTTTAAGTCCGACAAGTGTCTTCCGTTTTACAAACATGCCTCATAAGCCAATGAAGTGTCCTCAATTTGGAATTTCTTCAAGTATGGTCTCCAAAATCAAACCTAACTTGTATCTGAATGTAGGTTCAAATATATGCAGTGACAGCGGGTCTAAAAATCTCACTCAGCCAAGAGGAATTTCTCTCCTGTCGAAAAGGTTTCCTGCAAGTGTACAGCAGAAATACCTCAAAAATATGCACAATTGCTTCTTATCTGCTAGTTCACTTGTACTTAAGCTTGTTGTTTTTTTAATTCTTCATTAAAAAATCATGCATATGATTTTGATTTGATTGATTGATTGATTGATTGATTGATTGATTGATTGATTGATTGATTGTCTTTGCTTCGAACATGTAAGCAATAAAAAACAAAGTTAAAATAGTAGATTAATAAATAAAAAACAAAAAATATAAAAACAGACACACCTTCTACATACTCAAAATCTAAATATGAATACCGTATATGAATTCAGTATTTTCAAACAAACAGAACAACACTTTTTAGCAAAAAAAAAAAAGTGTTTTTTCTCTATAACAAAGTCTAATTTATTTTTCAGTTCAGCTAAGACTTGTGTGTTATTTCATTATTCATGTTTGGCCCTTTCCATACCTTTTTTGTGAGATTAAAGCTCTGCCTTCTCTCAGATATACACGCCTGGAGGCTAAGGAGCCACAGTATGTTCTTTTGGAGTAAACAAAAACAAGCCAGCTGGATTTGGATACGGCAAAATGGTCTTGAATAGTAATCATTCTTCTCATATAGAGCTAGATGATTGGCATTAATGACTTACTGTATAGTTTAAAAATAGAGAAAAATCAATAAAGAAATGTTTTACTGAATATCGATAGTTAGCCTGCTATCGGTGTATGAATGTGTGTGTGTTAGCGTTAACGTGTAAATGGGAACAGGTCTCCCTTGCAAAGAGTCTCCGGTCTCAATGGGATTTACTTGTATAAATAAAGGTAAAAGAAAAAAAAATATATATACACGCTTACTATTCTGGATAACCGACAAAATCCTCAAATATGTCTCATGTTGTCAATGCAATTAGGCCTGTAGGTGTGGTCTCTCCCCATTTTTGCAGTGTGTGTGTGTGTGTGTGTGTGTGCGTGTGCCTGCGTGAATAACCTGATATTCGTCTTTCATTAAACTTTGATAACTTTTTAATATAATTAGGTGTTTAAGCCTTGAAGCATAAAATAATGGTCATCTTTTTTTTTTTCTATAATTTTTCAATTTGCACCTCCACCCCCCCTCTGCTTTTTATTGTATCTGGAGGCTTATCACTTTGTATCTAGTACTAGCAGCTCAACAATGGCCTAATTCCTTCAACCATAATTCATTTTTTTTAATGCTCCCTTTAAAACGAAACTTACCTTTTTGCAAAACTAAGCACTTCTGTTCTGTGTTATTTCTACATTCAAAAGTGTATACATATGTTACCCGTAGCTAAGTAAAGGGCAGTCAATACAGTTAGCTGTTGCTGTTTTTATTGCGTTTTAATTTGTGACCGGCCGCCATTCACTTTTTAAATTTTTATGAACTCATGTATTTTGAAGCGCTTGCATAACGTGAATATACACTCTATCAATATTTCATTCATTGCACATGCAGTATTATCACAGCACATCTTAATTTAAGTTGCAAAAGGGTCCCAAAATGCATATTCTTATTGCGTGAAACATTCTTTACCCTTTTTCATCAGCCCCTACTAATACACCACACTTTGCTCTTACTAGGAATATAAGAGGGACATTATAATATCGCCTCAAATTCATGCACAGTGACAATTTTTTAAAATATTTTATTCATTGCACATGCAGTAAACCCATCAAAATTTAAGTTGCAAAAGGTTAAATGCTTTATGGTTATTACATAAAGGCATTATTTTCGTCTACTACACCACACTATATGCTCTTACTAGGAATACTAGGGACATTCTACTACTACACCACACTATATGCTCTTACTAGGAATACTAGGGACATTCTACTACTACACCACACTATATGCTCTTACTAGGAATACTAGGGACATTCTAATACTACACCACACTATATGCTCTTACTAGGAATACTAGGGACATTCTAATACTACACCACACTATATGCTCTTACTAGGAATACTAGGGACATTCTAATACTACACCACACTATATGCTCTTACTCGCAATACTAGGGACATTCTACTACTACACTACACTATATGCTCTTACTAGGAATACTAGGGACATTCTACTACTACACTACACTATATGCTCTTACTAGGAATACTAGGGACATTCTACTACTACACCACACTATATGCTCTTACTAGGAATACTAGGGACATTCTACTACTACACCACACTATATGCTCTTACTAGGAATACTAGGGACATTCTACTACTACACTACACTATATGCTCTTACTAGGAATACTAGGGACATTCTACTACTACACTACACTATATGCTCTTACTAGGAATACTAGGGACATTCTAATATCGCCTCAAATTCATATTCTTTTTGCACAGTGAGCGACACATTTTTAAAACGCCCCTAAACTGAATTCCTGAAGAGTAGTTTGATGTCGTCATGGGCCCTGCTCTGTCAAACGAAAGTGGAATGACCTACTTCTCCCCCCCTGCCCCCCCCCCCCTCATGCCTCTGAAAATATTTTCCGAAATAGGATTGGATGGCTGCAGCTGAAGTCCTGTGCACTAACCCAGAAACACACTGCTGCAGCTATAGGCAAAGGGTGTGTGTGTGTGTGTGTGTGTGTGTGTGTGTGTGTGTGTGTGTGTGTGTGTGTGTGTGTGTGTGTGTGTGTGTGTGTGTGTGTGTGTGTGTGTGTGTGTGTGTGTGTGTGTGTGTGTGTGTGTGTGTGTGTGTGTGTGTGTGTGTGTGTGTGTTCACCATTTGCCCCCTCCCATACCCTCTCTCTTTCTCTTTTTATCTCTCTCTCTCTCTCTCTCTCCGTCTCTCTCTCTCTCTCTCCCCGTCTCTCGCGGACTCTCTCTCACACTCTCTCTCTCTCTCTCTGACTCTCCCTCTCTCTCTCCGTCTCCCTCTCTCTCTGTGTTTGGCTGTTGAAAAGTGGGTGGGTATTTGTACGGAAGCAGGGAGAAGGTTTTTTAACAGATGACAGCTTTTTTGTAGTGAATTCTTTAGTGCGTTTTAGGAAGGGAGTGCATCATGGTAAGGGCTGAGCATTGTATCTCTTTTTACTAGTCATTTTGTCAAGACATTATACTGTAAATAGTCCTTTACTATAGTATAGATGTGTACTTTCATGACCTATTGAACACATTTTGCTAATATAACTATGCTACTAACAATATCCATTTCCAAATAGCCCTTACTATATTTTTAATGCTATTTTTACGTGTTTTTCATCGCTTTTTAACAATAATCTGTTGTATTTGTTAGACTTTTTGTTCCTAACTGCTTTCCAGGGTTTTGTAATAGACTAGTGCACCATCTCTCACTCTCTCATTCAAGATTTCAGTTTGAGTAGACAGCTGTTACCTCTGACCTCTTTAGCGCTTGACTTAATGCATGCGGTGGTTTAGGGATTGGGTTATTCTGACCCGCGGCGGTTAACATACATCACATATTGTTGGGTGAACACACTTTTGTTGTTTTAAGTGAAAAACCTCGGCAGCATAACGCACTTCATATTTCAAACAGCTGGGGCCGGGGAGGTGGGGGGGGGGGGGGGGGGAAACCACACTCTACATCAGTAATGCATAGGATATATTTCTCCTATAAGCTTGTATAGGCAGAATGCAAATAAGTATTAGTAACCAGTGTTTTATGTTAAATTGTTAAACTGCAAACTGCCATGTATTTGATTGGTTTTGTTTGGAATTAGAACCAGGATATTAGGACATCATCTCCGACCCTATCTGTCTTGTTTCTTTTTAATGTTACAACATATACACACACACAGTCCCTCCCAACTCTGTAGGTGCTTCAGTTGCCTGGCAACAAGGGGTGGATGTACTATAGTCTAGTGCATGTATTGACTGTTGAAGTAAAGAAGCATGCGGTGAAAGCTTATATATGGTTTTTAACAGGAGCCTCTATGTTTGCTTGCTGCCTGCCAGGGGTTTGTCAAGATGAAACCAACAGGCAAAGACAGCAAGCCTTGGTGATCACGTGCAATGTACACCAGGCTTTAACCTTTTTAGTTTTGCTAACAAGTAGGCTTATATTAATTTGGGCCCTTGGGCAGATGCTGTGTATATGCTTGTCTTAAAGAGTCATTAATTTTGAGTCTGATGTTGGTTTGAGCACCAAGCCTTGTTTAGGGGGTACATCTTGACATATCAAATTGTATATATTCAGTTTGCTATTTTTACGCTACTATTGACATTTATTCATATTTATTGGTTTGTGCGTTTCTCTTCTCTCCAGGTTTTGAGAGCATTCTAGAAGGTCTGTTCACTCCGGAGCTGGTAGAAGACCTGCGACTATTTAAGGGTAAGAATCTCTCACCATTTTTATTGATCTTAATAGATAGATGGGGGGCTGTGGCGACGTGGATAGGGTGGTGGACCCGCAACTACAGGGTCGGTGGTTCGATCCCCCGTCTCCCCGCTACATGTCCAAGTGTCCCTGAGCAAGACACTGAACCCTAAATTGCTCCTGATAGTTAGCCAGCACCCTGTGTGGTAGCTGCTGCTATCGGTGTATGAATGTGTGCTCCAGTTGTAAGTCGCTTTGGATAAAAGCGTCTACTAAATGACATGTAATGTAATGTAGATAAGATGATTGAAACTACACAAACTGTATGAATGACTGCCATGACTGAAAATTTTGTGGTTAGAACATAATCTGTAATCTAGCCATGTAAAACAATGCTGCCCCATTGTACCATGTGGTACCCCTCTACATTCACTCACACAGACGGAGAAGAGAAGACGCCTTGTGTGTGTTGCTACCAAGTTGGTGTTTTGGATGGCATGGGGCCAGTGTCAAAGTCTACAGTGTCCTACAGACATTTTTAACAATGCGTGATTTTAGTGGGACAATACTAGGCTTTATTTGGGGTTTCAGTGCATTTGCATTGAGAGGACTGTACAACTCTTAGACTAGACTTTTTAACATAGTAGTTGGGGAGCTGCTGAATAAAAGTACTCATGATTTCTTTTTCAAACATTAAAACGAACCCAAGTGATTTGATTATGGCCCACTCACTCATTTCATTCATACATTTCATTGAGAGAAACATGTATGATGCATGATCCCACAGGCATTGGGACAATATGGTTGTTGTGCCAGTGATCATGCAGAAAGACACTGAACATTAAGACAACATGTACTACAGTATATACAGGCCAGTCAAGCATTGGAAGAACTTTTTATTATTTCTATGATTTTATTGTTTTATTTTTCAATTTTGTTTGAAGTACCGATTGGTTAGGCAAGGCAAGTTTATTTATGTAGCACAATTCAGACACAATTCAGGTCATTCAAAGTGCTTTACAGGGTCACGACATACATCAGGCATAGAATACACATTAGAAAAGTGTATACAAATAGAAATACATTTTTTTTTTTTAATTAAATATTTTTTTTTGTCATTTTGTAGCACAACTCTTTTTTCATTTCCTGTCACCTGCTCTTGTGTCCCACAGACTGTGAGCCCACGGCAGTGTCTGATTGGTCGTTTGTTGAAAACTGTCTGTTCTGCTGTTTCAGACGAGACAAAGTAAAGGTAAGATCTCACGTTCACCATATTTATTAATGTTCGGTGGTGTCTGTCTTTCATAAATCTGGTGTGGAGAAAAAGTAGCCCTCTTATAAAAATTTGTGAATTTTTGATGCTTTTTTCTATCTTTTTAATTTCTTAACTTTTTGTGACGTCTTGACACATTTCATTATGTTTTGTGGGGAAAAATCGTACAATTTTTTTTTTAGAATTTTTCATGCTTTCAAACTGTGGAAAATGAGCAAGGGGTGATGTCATAAAGATCACAATTAATATTTGAAATGTACTTCAGTGCCTCCGGACTTTAAACGAGAGAAGTGGATTAAATGATGGATGGATGGATGACTATTGGGAGTGTGTTCAGTGTGCCAATGCTTTCTAAGACATTTGGGTTTTCCTCGCAGACCTGAGTTGTTGTCTTATTATCTTAAAGAGAAATTCATCCAGCGAATACAAAAATATTCCCATGTTAATGTTGACTATATACAGGCGCATCTCAAAAAACATAGAATATCGGGGCGCTCCGGTGGTGTAGTGGATAGAGCGCGTACCATATTGGCTCTGGACTTCGTTGCAGTGGTCGCGGGTTCAAATCAGACCCGTGGACCTTTACTGCAGGTCATCCCCCCTCTCTCTCTGTCTCCCCATTTCAACTCTGTACTGTCTAATAAAGCTTGAAAATGCCCAAAAACCCTGGATATCAATGAAAAGTTCCTCTATTTCTGTCATTTAAATCAAAACGTGAAACATTCATATACCGTATTCTAAATTGATTACACATTAAAGCTACTACGAGTAAGTCGGCACGTTGGCGACACCTTTGAACAAAAGCGGTAGTATTTTTACGACGCCAGCTGTTTTCTAGCTCGTGCTGGGAGTCCAAGATTCAAATAATCAGGAAGCAATATGGTGCGTGTCCGTGTGTTGAAAGTGTGAGGGCACCGGACTCTTTTCGGCTTCCAGAGAGTGGTTAGTGACACAGCTTCAACTAATGCCAGTAAGTGCTAAACACACACCTGATTGCAATGAGTTGATGCATTGTCACCTCTCACGTAGCTGAACGAGTCCGTGTCCGTGAGATGGCAGTTAGTTAGTAGTCTATGGATCACGATGAGGTAATGTGTTTATGTTGATGTAAATAATGACTATTTCAGATGAATAATGGTCATCTGATGATGCTGGTGAGGCAAAGTAAACTTTGTTTTAGTAGGCTACCGCTCATTCATTTAGGAGTAAACACTGCAGTCTAGGTTCGCTCCGTGAAATTGTGTATACGTTGCTTGGCAACGCCCTCCCGCCCGCCTATCACTCTCCCTTCTAGCTTTTCTTCATTGCATTTTCTTTTTTTTCTTTGATGGTTCAGCCCCGTTATCAGTCATTATGACGACAAACAACTGTCTCAAACAAGGCTCCCGCTCCCCTTCCCTCACCTGGAGTGATAGGCTTCTCAAATCGCGTTCCTGCGCCTCACTGAAATCTGCGACCAATACGGATATGTGACCATAGAGCATGCACGCGTGAACCGAAAATCGGACTGGGTGTACGACCAGATCAAATGCAGTAATAAAAACTATATAAAAACGTCTTTCTTTGCACTGATGGTCTCGTTTGCTGTTAAAGGTAATTTATGATTATGAGAGGAAACATGAGGCTGTTTAAAAGATATTTAAATGTTACTCGTAGCCGCTTTAAGTGGTTCCATGATATTTTTTTTAATTTTTTAGATGCGCCTGTATGTAATCTGTTTCTGTCTGTAGAACACTGACTTGACAGTTTTTTTCGTTTGACAGGAACACTTAATCGGCTTAAGCAGCGACGGCCTCGAAGATACAAAATCTGTCCTGGTCAAAGACAAGAGCGCCATCAGCAGACTAGAGAAACAAGCGGAGGAGTTCCTCCATGCAGTGCTCAGCAGGAAAGGTAAGTCTTTCTTCCTTTTTTTAATATTTCATTTATTTCCTTTTTACAAGATAAACATCACAACATAAACACACAAAGGTGAGTCCTTTTTCATTGTTATAACACGAATATGCTTAATATAAAAGAACCGGCCCGCAGACAAAAATAGCTGAGTTTATATGTTCCCGAAGGGGCAATTAAAAGGCATGTAGAGTAGCATTAACACAAACATACAACTCGCGTATGACAAAATTCAAGATTTAAAGAAAAAAAGTTCTAGTGTCCCCATTTAAAAAGGCTCATTAAAAACACAAGACAAAGTGCTGTATAGGGCTGTGTTGTTGCTGCTCAATACATAACAGTTTTCCCCTCCGTATTTCTTTCCTCCCCTTGTCTTTATTTATTTTTTATTAAGTGATGCAGTACATGACAAAACAGTTAGAAACATTACAAAAAACACAAATTACTTTCTTCCCCCTTCTCCTAGATGTGCCAAATTTCTCGGACCCCAACATTCCAGTAGTGGCTCGCGAGATCCTCCAGAGAATGATCCGACAGTTTGCTGCCGAATATACCTCAAAGACCAGCGGCTCCGCTCAGGACCCCCAGCCCTGCTCTGACCGAAGCCTGCCCACAACCCCCTCACCCTCGGGGGCCAAACCTCCCTCCAGCAGCCCCCCTGGAACACCGGCTGGTCCCACTACACACAGCCAGGCAGGGACCCCCAAACACAACCAGGCAGGGACCCCCGCCGCTCATAGCCTGAACCCCGTCCTCAGCAAGCTTCTCATGGCAGACCAGGATGCTCCTCTTGACCTCACCATCAAGAAGCCCCCGCCTCTGCCCAGTGACCAAGGTACTGTGAACTCAGGTTGGCTGGTAATATGGTTATACTGTATCCTGGGGCGTTTTTAAATATCTATGGTAAATGGACTTACATAGCGCTTTTTAGCCGATTTTCTCAGCTCCCAAAGCGCTTTACAATTCTTACCACATTCACCCATTCACACACACACTCGTACACCAATGGCAGTATATATTCTTTCTTAGTATTATTATAGTATTTATTTTAAATCTGCGGTGTAATGTATAATGTAATAAATGCCTTTTAAAGATGGATTCAGTGATTCTAGAGAACGCTTGTTGTCAAAATCACTTTTGGTCAACACCAGTGAATATTTCCCTCTGTCTGCTACCTGTCCGTACTGTGTGTGGTCTTAAAACTATCTAGTGTTAATACACAGCTAGTTGGTCCCCAAAATGAGGTCCCCTTCATTTTGTATAGCAACTTAAATAGAAGAACGCAGCTTAAGATACTTCACAGGTAAAAGACATGCAGTGATCTTGCTTGGTTTCATTTGGATCGTATGTTGTATTGAGTTACATTGTGATGTGTTCAAGTGCTGTTCAGTAAAAACGAGTATTTAAATTTTTTCTGCTTTATTTTTCTGTTTTTTTTTCAAACAGACGGCGTTCTTGACCTGTCAATCAAAAAGAGTCGCAGCCTGTCTGCCAGGAGCCCCTGTCTGTCTCCCGCCCCAGCCACGCTCAAAGGGTAAGAAACCTTAATTTAATTCACCTCTCTACTTTCCAGTCCTTAAACAGTCATTTGTTTGATTATACAGCTCCGGAAAAAAATTAAGAGACCAGTCTGTATTTTTCTTAAATCTTCATCTCTACATAACTTATTGAAAATGCTTTTAATGACCAAAAATGTATTGTGAATTTGGTAGAAATGTTGTCAGTAGTTTATATTATAAAACCAAAATGTTCATTCTACTCAAACATATGGCTATACATAGTGAAAAGAGAGACACTGAACATTTGGAGTGGTCTCTTCATTTTTTCCAGAGCTGTATATTACATTATTGTTTAGGATGACCACAACAAAAATATGGAGCATTTTAAAATGGTTTATTTTTTCATATAAAGTGTATTTCTCTTTGCCTCTTCACTCTAAATTCCTCAAGCAGTAATTTTCTTATTATTTGAAATATTACATATTCAAGATGAGCCCAAAATAAATAAGGAATACATTTGTCGTTTATTTTTTTTAAACCAATGTGGTATGGGTTACATGTAGTGGCATCAAAGCACGGGCATTAGCAGAGACCCTGAAATTTGAGCCCTGAAACTGAGACCAGATCACTCACCACTAAGTTGGTGGTGTGATGAAAATGAACAGCAACAAACATGGTTGTGCTAACAGAAAGTTTAAAAACATGCAACTGCAACGAAGAAATCTTGCTTCTGATGCTTGATTTTTATATAATGAATGAACATGCAGACTTGACGTTAATGTATTTTCTGGTCTGAGAGCTAACTGGTACTTTCAGCAAAGCACCGACTTGGCAGCAACTTGCTTGTCTGTGAGCTAATGTGGCTCTAAAGGATACTGTCAGCTCGGCCTCATTTTTGGGTTTCTGGCATGTCGCCATTAGGCCTTATTATTATTATTATGATGATGATGATAATGGTGCTGCTGCTGATTTATTACAGAGCTTGCTGATTGGCTTGCATCTTGTAACAGCCCTTGTCAAAAACCACTTTCATAGATTCCATGAAACCATGTATAGCTGCTTCTTGAAAACATGGAGGCCTACACAAATGCTGTAGAATTATAGCCTACCTTTTAATTTAATTTAATTTTATTTTAACTGGAACTCAATAGAACCTGAATGAGGAAGTTTTGTAGGAGTAAGGGTGTTCAAATGAATTATTTTACAATTTCATACCATGTGCCCTCACCCAAGGAAAGTTTTAATTTGTTTTAATTTCAAACTATGCATTGCCTGTACGTTTTCCTACTGTTGGTAAAATGAGTAGCTCTCACATCCTACATGCTTCCTAATACATGAGGCCAACTTCATCTGTAGAGGATAGTCACATATACCAATTATTTTTTTTAACATAAATTGCCTTTTATAACAAATTCATCCACATGAGAGGGCTGTATATCCCATTTTTTAATTATTTTCTTTCTCTGCCGTTTTTATATTTGATTCCTAATTGAACCGGACACTTATCGTTTTATCTAAATAGGATTCATTATTTCCTTTTGTTCTGTTTTGTTCTATCCCTTATAGCGAGTCCTCCTGATACCCATGTTCACTCATCTGGACGTGTACTTGCCTAATTACATATTTTTGATTTGGATTAATTAAGCTCTAGTGGGTTTTGCATTCTCCTCGTCGGTTGCTTGGAGAGCTGATTGGAACCAAAAGTCATAATCATTGCAAGCAGAATAAAGCTGCCTCTGATTCATTTGATTAAACAAAATATTTGACCATACTTTAAGGATAATATACAGCATGCACACTGTCCTAATTATGTTAAAAATGGCCAGTATTTATTTGAAAATCATCTTTATTTTTGTTTTAAGGAGTAGTAACGTCATAAATGTAGCTATTTCGATTCTAAAAAGGAATAGTATAGGCTTGTATTGAGGCCATTTCACCAAGCCCAAGCAATGTATATATAATTACAGCCTTTTATATCACACTCTATCCATTTTTTAAGTTTATAATTTTTCTAAATACATTTTTATCAGATGAATTGTGCAAATATTTTTCCTTTACGCTCTTGTTAGTCAGCTAGGTTTAGAGTTTTACACACACACACACACACACACACACACACACACACACACACACACACACACACACACACACACACACACACACACACACACACACACACACACACACACACACACCCTTTCTTTGCTGTGCTTGTGGTAACGTCACACACACAAAATGCCAAGAGCCTTATTTGCATTAGTCATTTTGTATGGTATAGTTCATGTGCCCTGCTTAACAGCTACAACGCAAAACTGCCTTACAGCGATGACAAACTCTCTCCTTCTGGGCTAAGCTGTCTGAGCACCAGCGAGACCTTTAAGTACTCTAATAAGTGCCCTTTTCTAATAAGTGCCCTTTTCTTTGCTTTTACCTTCATCTTTTCGTTGCCATTTCCTTGTTTTTTTGTTCCTTATTTCTTCTGTTGATTTTGTAAACAACCGTCGTCACGCCAAGCAAATAAAACGTTGTCACACTTGAGTTTTTTTTTTGTTTGTTCTTAAAAATCTAACGCGCTACAACACAGTCAGTTATTCAGTTACTTTTTAAAGCCCCTGTAAACCCAAATCCACAACATGATTCTAACTATGTCATTTGAGGAGTTAGTTGCATGATAGTAAAGCATCTGAAAAGAGTCGGGCATATTTATCAATCACAACTAAAGATATTGTCATTTTAAGTTTGACCTTACAGAAATTCGGTTTAGATGAGGTGGGACTTTGCTCTGGTTCTTATGACAAATTAAGTATTTTGAACCAATCGGAGCAGTTCTCTGCCTGAACGTTCTATAAAAACAATAGCCTCGTTTGAGTAGGAGCCGTCTGGCTCAGACCCGCGCAATTATGACGCGCGTCTTGCTGAGCGCACAGCATTTTTGCTATTGACTGTTGCCAAGGAGACTGTTTGATACGGCCACGCCCACACAGTCCTGTCAAACGGGTCTAGACAGTAAAAAAATAAATTGTTTTAAACAAAGTTTTATAATATTTATGAACATTTATTTTCAATCAGTTTTGTTGTAAAGGCTTTTTATCAAGACACTTTGATCTCATTTCTATTTTATTTTTATTTATTTTTACAATTTTAGACCAAATATCCAAAGGCTTTAAAATACATTGATGTTACCAAGGTCATTTTATATAACACAGGAGTGGCCCACATCCTCCCCCCTCCCCAACCCATCCTCCTCCTCCTTTTAGAAAAAAGAGACAGACAAAAAAAAAGCCACTGTGCAAGCTCTGCTTACACCCAATTTCCTTCCATCCAATCAGGCGATCGTTGAGAGCGGACGGACAAGTGGGGCTGTTTATGCGGAGCCTGCAGGATGGGGGGACGAGAGGGGACGGTGTCGGCCACTGCGCCCGTTATAAGCCTTCTTCCACCTCGTCTCTCGCTTACTCGCTCCACATCAAAGAGGAGCCCGATGATTTGGAGAGCGACCCCGAGTCCCCTCTCGACCGAACCCACCTCAGCAGCTCCGGCGCGGCGGCCGCCGACCTTTTCACTTACGGATCTAAATCGCATTTCGGGGCTTTGCTCAAACTCAAAACAAACAACAGCAGCAGTGAGGCTAGTGAGCACCTCAGAGACATTCCCAGGCTGTTGGAAGCCGCTGGACTTTTGACCAAATCCCTTGCCTATGAGAGAGAGGAGCGCAGCAGCAGTAATAGTGGTAACAGCAGCCTCCTCTCTCTCTCACGGTCGCCATCTTTCGACCTCAAGATTCCCCAGGTGCGGAATTTCACCGTGAACGGAACGGAACCGCCTTGGGATTCCGTTTCCACCGAGTATTCCACCGGTTCGCTGCTTTGTGAGAGCGTGAGTCTGGGCAAGGCGCTGCGCTCTTTCTTGCCCAGGCAGCAGCTCCAGAAAAAGGGCAGCGGTGGTTTCAGCAGCTCGGGATCGGAGAAGGAATATTGGCCTTACGCCGTCACCGCCACCGACCGCCAAGCCGCCTTGGGGGGAAGCTATCCCCTCGACTCGGAGTCGGACCTCGCGAACAAACAACCGAGAAAGAAACGCGGGCGCTATCGACAGTACAACATGGAGCTTCTGGAAGAGGCCATCGGCATGGTGATGGGCGGGAAGTTGAGCACGTCTAAAGCCCAAACGGTGTACGGCATTCCACACAGCACCCTGGAGTACAAAGTGAAAGAGCGACTGGGCACCTTGAAACACCCGCCCAAAAAGAAGCTCAAGCTGCTGGGACAGGACGGGGGTGTTGTGCCCCTGTCCCCCGAGAGGAGAGAAATACAGACGTCCCAGTGCATTGGTCCCGAGAGGAATATGTTCATCTGAAGAGAATGGGACTGATTTCACTCTCGAGACACAACTAGAGTACTATTAATGATGTACTTTTTATAAACCAGACAGAATTTGCATTTGCCAAACAGTGGTAGACGCTGACTTGTTATCCCATTTAAAGCCTAATAGTTATAACACATACATCAAAATATACATATTTATTATTATCTTATTTAAATTCTACTCATTAGTGTGTGTGTGTGTGTGTGTGTGTGTGTGTGTGTGTGTGTGTGTGTGTGTGTGTGTGTGTGTGTGTGTGTGTGTGTGTGTGTGTGTGTGTGTGTGTGTGTGTGTGTGTGTGTGTGTGTGTGTGTGTGTGTGTGTGTGTGTGTGTGTGTGTGTGTGTGTGTGTGTGTGTGTGTGTGTGTGTGTGTGTGTGTGTGTGTGTGTGTGTGTGGGCCATCTATTTGGAACACTCCCTAGACAAGACCCTGCCCTACTTATATTGCGTGGAAGGCAATGCATACGTAAGACACTATAGTGCGTTGTTGATTAATTTAGTTTTATTTATATAGGTTACCTTTAAAAAAAAACTATTATTCCTGGCTCTGTGAATGTGTTCTTTACACACTCACATATTGAATCATGTCTATGGATGTGGCGCCCCTCAGTGACTTTTCTCGGTACTGTTCACAGCACTTATATGTTTGAAGTGTGTGTGTGTGAAGTTAGCAGTGTGTGTGTGTGTGTGTGTGAAGTTAGCAGTGTGTGTGTGTGTGAAGTTAGTAATGTGTGTTTGTGTGTGTGTGAGAGAGAGAGCATCAATTATTCTATAGAGTTTATGGGTGACGGTTAAAGTGTCTGTCACTGTTTTGCAAATGCACTCTGTCTACATTGGACACTGGAGATGTTAAGACTAAATACAATATGTCTTAACACTATTATATTTAAAGATTTTTTTTTTTAAATAACAAACATTATTATCCAAAATATTTCTATAATATAAAAAATATTCTAGTTGGTTGGAACAGCATGGTGCGTTGTCCAGAATTTCACTTTTCCTGTTTTGATTTCAAAACCAAGCTTACCTTCTCAAGCATGACAGGTTTTCAAATGGTTATATTTTAAATTTTATTTATTTATTATATTATATTTCTTTCATAGCTTTTTCACTCCACTCAGGATCAATTCAGATTGCGACGCCGTACTTGTCAGTCAATATTCAAATATGTCTTATCAGACAATAGATTTACTGAGCACACACAAATATACCTCAACTACAGTCATATGCTTAACAAAACCATTGCCTCATATAAGTCGCCTCGAACGGGGAGGGTTTGCGCACCCACGTTTGATGGTAACATTTCAGGATATCTTACTGACAAGTGTGTGTGTGTCCTACTCCTCAGATGTCGCTCACAATCTACCTTAACCAGTTATCAGTAGCATTTCTGTGCCAGTGTCAGCCTTCAAGAGCATATACTCCATGTGACTTAGGGCTCTAGATTTCAGGAATTAACTCTGGGATGTCTTTCTTTTAACACAAGAGAAAGGCACAATTTTATTTTGATCATCAAAATAATGCAAAGTACATTCACACACAGACACACAGACACACAGACACACAGACACACAGACACACACACACACACACACACACACACACACACACACACACACACACACACACACACACACACACACACACACACACACACACACACACACACACACACACACACACACACACACACACACGGTGCACTCGCTAAACTCTTGGTATCAGAGAAAAACCAAACTCTCAAATACATTCAGGTATTTAAAAAAAATGTTTTTAGATTCAGGTAAACAAAGAAAACAAAATCAGACCTGTGTTAATGTGAGTCTTTATAAAGTCTAGGTGCATTATCTGCATTTTTTTTAGAAACTTTAAGCTAATGAATTAATTCTCTTTAGAATAAAATTAACTTTTATCAAGCAATATTGGTAGACAGAGCGTAATATACCGGCTGTCTGTGCTAGCTTGCTATCATTTGCTAGCTAGCCAAGTTTACTAACGACAACGCCTCATTCCACAGTCCGTGCCCATATATATGTATCAAGTTACCAAGGCAAACATTCACTGAAAATAAAAAATATATAAGTATAATCCCTGTGCAGAGGAAAAGTTCAAATGAAAGTCCTAGCTATCATGTTCATACTTGACAAACTTCTTGTGCGGTTAGTTAAAGGCCAGTTGATTGCAGTTCATTGCTGCATTCAAAACTAAACTTTATAGATTAGTTATATTTTTAATTGAAAAAGAAAAAATCAACTGTCTTTAAGCCAACCATGCCAGAGGTTGGGTGGACACTTTGGGCTAATCTCATGATATCCGAAAGATATTTTGTGTGTGAAGTGGCTACACCAAAGCTCAGGCTGATGCCATTTCCCTACTACAGAAGATTAGACTGTGGCACTGTTACTTAAAGTAAATGCCAACAGTCACACACACACACACACACACACTGCAATTTTCATTGGATTTTTGCCTGGTGTACTCAACATAGGGATCTCATCCATTATTATGCCCATTCAAACATCTCATTGTGCATTATCACTTAAACCTCAGGAATCATTCCTCATTCCAGAATATGGAATCGTGACCCATAAACCGTTTGTCAGGTTGATATTCACACAGATCTACCAAATCTGGGTAAAAAAAAAAATTTGCAAATCTTGCCGCCTTTCTAGATGTACACAAATATTGCTTAGGTGAAATTAGAAGTGCTACCTGAACTGCAAGCATTTAAACAGACTTTTAAGTTATTTGTCATATACTGTATGACATGACATGGCAAAGGTTGTAAAAATATTTAAGGGAGATTTGTTTCAGCAGTAACATATAGTTCAGAGCCTTGCACATGTTAAGAACACTGGAACATAAATAACTAGTTTAACTTTACTAACTCGTTTTCATTAGTTGATAATATTTATTAAATATGGTTTGCATTTCTTCTCACTTTAAAGGTTAAAATCTTAATTATTTGTAGATTATTAACCCTTCTAGATTTTATATAATTCTAAGTAAGTTTGCGCCAGTTTAAAAACTAAAACTAAGCAGTTGCTTCAAGTACATCATGTAAGAGTAATTGAAATCTAGTCACTGATTCACTGTAACTAATTCAATTCTTGCATTGACAATCATCCAACATTACTCTAAAGTCAGTCTTCATTCTCATGTTTAGTTAACTTATTAAAGAAATACAAGTGCTTTGGGTTTATTGACGGGTAAAACATGGTTTTGCTCTCATCGCCTATTGTTGCACATGTAATGGTCGACTACCTCATCTAGGAAAACCAATATCACAAGTCTACTGTTCTCATAGCTGATTCATGTAGCAATTTTTCATGTACAAAACACGCAGATTACTATGAAATTATTTGAGTTAAGGTGAATAGCTTACGTTAAGAACTCTCACAGTTCAAACATATATAAATATTTTATTGTATTATTGTAGTTAATTCCAACTTGATCTATTTAATATATTGTTTGTTGAAATTATTATAATTTTTTTTTCTGGGTAGTAGTGGGTCACAATGTTGTTTTGAACAGTTGTGGCAAAAGCATTTTTGAAGAACTCTTGCTTTCAAGAAAACTTCTTGTTCTTAAAATTTGAAGGAAGAGTTCTCACCTCCAATTTCATACCTACTGAAACTGGTTATGTGATTTGGAGTTGTTTTGTTAATGCAGTATTTATTAATCAATATTTATTAATTAATGATTTTATCATCACTTAAGTAACCATGAATGTAAATTGCTTTAATTGAACAAATGATTATTAAATTAAGTGTTTGTAGACATATGTAGATGACGCTTAAAAGGTATATTTAACAGTCTTACATTGATAGATGTGAAGGGATAATATTTAAGATTGTCCCGTTTTATTCTGACACAAGTTGGGTATATTTTCCTTGGTAAATATACGATGGACAGACATCTTTACCCAACTATAACGGTGTGGATCTTCAAATGACAAGCTGTCCATAAAAGAAATGTACAGATTTTATTATATTTGATTTTAGCATTTACAATGTATAAAGGAATGACAGTCACTCACTGGGTATATTTTGCATGATCGAACTGAATCATTTGTGTCAGTGGGAAAAATTGGTTGTATAATATGGTGAAGTTAATCTTTGAGGATGTCTTATTGAAACTACTGAAGTTGTGTTGGTGTGTTTACCGTCAAGTCAACTGTGAACTGAAAATATCTCTAAAACCAGTTATAAAAATGTGGTTAATGGTTCACTGAAGATGTACTGTATGTTGAAAATTCCTCTTATCCCTAATGTACAGTTTATGGACATTGTGGAACACTTAACAGCCTACTTCACCAGTGGGAATATGAAGGTGTATTGAACCCTGAGATCCTATGTAGTATAAATGTGCAAACATTTTAGAAATCGGTTCATCCTAGCCTAGAGAAAAGGCAGAAGGAGTGTTTTATGGGACATACATAGGATCTCGGAGTTCAATACACCTTCATATTCCCACTGGTGAAGTAGGCCTTTAACACATGTGTGTTTGTGGGCTTGTGAAATATTGCGTAACTGTCTTGAGTTGTAATTTTGATTTGCTTCTGGTTGTTGATTTGGTTATTTTATTACTCAGGAAGAAAAAAGGCATTTACTTTAGACACATATAGGCCTTTCACACCAAAATGAACCAAGAGTCAGTTCCAGGCTGGTGTTGGGGTCAGTTCAAAACTGGTTACAGCCTTATCCCAGTTATGAACCGGTTGGTTTCACATCGACCGGAGACAGCCATGGAGCCGGCAAGAGAGCAACGTCATGACGTCACTGTAAACGTGTGTGTACGTCACCCGACGCCGCTGCTCTTGTGGCTAACGCTAAAGCTACCGCTAGCTTTAAGCACAACAACAGCGGCGAATACGTCTTATTTTTACACTTGTTGGCTCTCGCTTTGCTTTCTTAAGCAAACAGGACCCATACAGCGTATTCTCGCCGGTCAATTTGATCGCTACGTTCGGTAATTATGTTATGTTTACGTCTCGTAGTAGCGGTGTTTTTAAATATGGCGGGCATGAGGTTTGAGTTGCTCTGGTTGGTCAGGATAATCCCTCCCCCAACCGTTCGCGCAAGCAGTTCTTATCAAACCCTGCTCAATCCTGGGGTATGAGTTCCCCCGGTTTTTACGGCCCGGAGCAGGCTCTCTGGCGGTGTGAAACCAAAACACTGGCTCTAACTCCGAACAAGCCCAGAACTAGCTCCGATTTTGCGGCGGTGTGAAAGGCCTAATAGAGAGAAACCCTCAGGGATCAGTCACTAACCACTCGATGTTCAGGTACTTTACTTAACTCCTAAGACCTTTGCCAACAGGGATGTGAAGTTAATTCGCTTAGGAATAACATGGGTCAGGTTCCTGTTGTGGCAAATCTTATTTTTTTAATATCTAAATTTTATTTTTCTGAGCTCAAAAAGTTACATTTGAGATATTTTTGGCATGCTGTACAAATCCTTTTGTTTGGAGCCAAAAAAAACCTTAGTACATCTTTTCATAGTTTTTTTTATTTTATTTTTTAAACTTTACTACACAATGAATGTCAATATTACCTCAGAGCAGGTATAATGTTGACCGATGGGTATTTAACTTCACAGTTCAGTGCCTCAAACAGCACATACTTAATCTTAAAAAAAAAACAGCTCAATGTAACATAACTTAAACAGCATTTCAGAAAACATCAACAAAGCCTTTTTCACAACTCTCACCTCAAATGTTGTATTGTAACTGTTTTTATTTCAATCTGAAATTTGTGATGTTTTTTAATCACTCTGTTTTCAAAAAGTAGATGTACAAAAATTCCACGTTACCTGCTTGATCTGTGAACTTTCACTCATCACAACTTTACTGTCTCAAAATACAAATATTAGCAGCATGGATATCGGCAATGCAGTACCATTTATAGCTGTATAAACATGGTATTGGTTTGTAATTACCTATTTTCAACAAAGTTGTCAATAGAGCGTCAGATTTTATTTTCAGACTACATGTTCATCTTTCAGTTGTCATGACCTATTTCTCTGCAGTACATGTGGAAAACTATGTCTCTCTTTTTCATTACACAACATAGCCTTGTGACCTGTCGCATCAGGAATCCAGATATGTTTTTATTTGTCTGTTGAATTTCTTGTCAAAAAATCACAGTGTAGCTTACAAAAATAATGATTTATTACAAAGAAATGAACTTTTCAGAACTATGAGATACATTTTATTGTTGGCGTAATGTGATGGTATAAATACTCCAAAGGTGTCAGATCATAGTCGACCTACCTCACTGACAAAACTTATCCAAAAATACAAAAGCCAGCCACCCCCAGTTGACTGATTATGTAGACTTGTATTGACACAAATACCCCACAGGTATAAGAACAACTAATCTTGAATATGTTAAGTCACTCTTGATTTTTCTTTTACCTGTAAATTTGTCTGAAGTTTTTTAGCACTTATTTTTAAATGTCACCCTTTGCACTAGCTATTAAGTACATGGAAATTTGACAACAACTATGTACTCTTTATCTCCCCCAAATGTATTTGCTCTTAAAAGTGATAAACGTGTTTTAATCAAAGTGGGCCACCCGTACTAAATGTCTTGTGCATGTGTGAAATTTTCTTAATGTACACTGTAACAAATAGCACCACGGTGCAAAGAAAACTTTAATGGCTGTAACAATGTAATTGTTCAAGTTCACTGGATGAAAGTTTCACTTTTAGAATCACCTATTCTTCTAATAAATATGCAATGATAAACATTCTGATATATTTGTGAATTATTCTACACAAACATTCAGCTACGCAATTTCATAACAAGTGTATTAGGTAGATGTAGAGATGAAGGAACACTCTACTTAAATGTTGTCATCACATATTAATGAATAGTGTGAACCAATGTTGCTTCTTCTTGATGTGCATTTATATTTATTATTTTCTTTTTTTCTCCTCAGTGAGTCTTCAGACTTGGCTGTTACAAGGGCAAAAGACCTGCAGTCCACCTCCACACTGGAACAATTCATGGCCAAGCTCTGCCCCCACCATCAGAGACAGATAGTAGATGCCATAGGTTTCCTACAGACGGAAGTCAAAGCGCTCACATCTTCCAATACACAGCAAGACCCTAACTCTTCCACCGGTAACCATGGAACTGCCCGATCCAAAGCAAAATCCACCGTTGTGACCCCTGAAAAATCTGACCCTAGGCTTAAGTTTCCCAGTGAATCCACTTTCAAGTCAGAAGCCCAGGACATGTCCTGTTCCACGCCAAGCAGCTGTGCAGTTAAAAAAGTTCCAGAGAGTCCTGTGTCGATAAAAACATCGGTGACTGCTGGCCCTGGTTTGGATCTTCGGAGCCCTGGGTCTGCGAGTAACCCATCGCTGCACAGTCCCACCGCTCATCCAGTAGATGCAGAGAACAAGCATCACGGGGACCATGCGCCTCTCAAGATAAAAATCATGACCAGCAACGTTGCAGCTGGTAAAAAGTTGTCTTGTGTGCTCAACACCTCACTGTCATCTCTCTCTGACCCTTCGGAGGACAGAGAGGCCATCTCAAACTCACCCAGCAAAACAGAGACTCATAGTGCTAGACTTAGCTCCTCTGTGAAAAGGCACAATCAGCCTGCTCACACAAATCAAGCGAGGCAGAGAGGGACTCCAGGGCACGCCAAAGATCCACAAGCAAAACTGTTTTCAGTCCATGTGACCATTCCTTCCGACTCTCCGCGGACTGCCAGGAAGACCATCAGGGGATCCTCTGATCATCGGATCGGAGACTCTTCCTGTAGGGTAATGGCTGACCCTGATCTCGGCCACTGTGATATTGTGTTTATTGATAAACCAATCACTGAGTGTTTTAAGGAACAGCGGCACAAAATGGTTCCACGCCGGAATGCCAGAAAAAGCACCAGAGGTCATATGTATTCCGATGAAATCTGGGAGTTAAAAACTGTACGTACGTTGGCTGGGAGGGGCAACTGTCCCAATCCAATGCCAGAGCTGATCACATTGGTCACGCCAAAACAAATACTATCAAAGCCTGAAGGTGTACCACCGCCTGTGGATATGCCTGTTGTGGTGGCATGCGGGGACACAGTGAATCAACCAATGGCTACAGAAGAGTCAAATGACAGTATAATACCAGGAACAGGAGATATGGTAGAGATAGCAGCCAGTGAAGTGGACGTAGTTGTTGAAACTAGTCAGACAGATCAGTGTCACAACAAGGCGCAGTCCGTTTGTCCATCTC
Organism: Ammodytes marinus; assembly: GCF_949987685.1. Taxonomy (NCBI): domain Eukaryota; kingdom Metazoa; phylum Chordata; class Actinopteri; order Uranoscopiformes; family Ammodytidae; genus Ammodytes; species Ammodytes marinus. Next base: position 5,146,071 of record NC_137215.1, on the reverse strand, counting down.
CGATAAGGTCCCCGACAGAGAACAAAGAAACGGATTTGGACACACATGTAGAACAGGAAACAGTTGAAGATTCTGGAACTACAGTCGAAGATTCTGGAACTACAGTTGAAGATTCTGGAACTACAGTCAAAGATTCAGGGACGACGACAACAGGAAGTGAAGAGAGTGTGGGTCAGGCGCCATTGGAAGCAGAACAGGACCATGAGCCTCAGCCGAAGCCTCAAGAGGACATACCTGAAAGTACAGAGCAACTAATGGCAGAACCGATAGTAGAACCGCTAGAGAATGTTGCCACAGTAGTAGCGGAGACACAGCTTTCGTCAGAAACGCTCGACAGTGAGCCTATTCCAGAACAGAATAGCTCTCCATCCCCAGTGAAAGAAGTTGAGGAAGAGGAAAATCATATGGAGGAAACTCCAGAAGAGCAACATCAAGTAGAGGAGCATCAAAAAGAGGAACATAAAGTAGAAGAACCTCAAGAAAAGGGTAATCAAATTGAGGAAAATCAAATTGAGGAAAATCAAATTGAGGAAAATCAAATTGAGGAAAATGAAATTGAGGACAATCAAAAAGAAGAAATACAAGATGAGCATCCTCAGGAACCTCTGCCAGAAATGCAGATAGACTGTGAAAACCTTGAAGTGACAGAAAAGTCCGACACCACAGGTCCAGCAGAGGAGGTAGTGGTAAAAGAACCAGAAGCTAAAACATCTGAAGTAGCAGACAGCGTTATGCCTGAAGATGTAAACGACACCGACTATGACGTGACCACAAAGTCACTTGACGCGCTCTTGAAGGAATTACCACCTTGGCGTAGAAAGAGAGGTACTGTAATTTTGCTGCCAAAGCGATTAAGACAAACGGAAACCACGGTAGTAGGATTTGTTAACGGTAGACCAATATCTGCCTCAGACAGAAGTTTGCGTCGTAGATCAAGTAACAGCGCCACATCACCTGGTAAAGCCCCATTCAAATCCAGGAAAAAGGCTTCCGTTGATTCAACTGTTGAAAACAAAAATGTGGAGAAAAATCTAGATCAAACGCAAATAAAATCAGTTGAGACAACTCCTGTGATCGTGAAAGTGGAAGAAGCTTCTTCTTCTGCCACACCCTCAAGCCTAGAATTAAAATCTCCCTTAAAAACCAAACAAATCCGGAAACAAAAGAGGGTTCAGAAAGATCGGGATGGTTTGCCTGTCCCCGCCGATCAAAGCACTGGGCCCAAACGTCAACTCAGATCAGCCGGCCAGATGCCAGCTGTAACACCACCCTCTTCAAATGCTGTCAGTTCTATTTCCTCTCCCAAACCAACTACTACACATGCTCTTCCAGCTACAGAGCACCAAATATCACCAACCGATACATCTCTGCTTCCTGCTACTTCTTCTCCAGTTGGGTCTGACCCCTCTGCACAGACCCAGCAGAACATAGTCCCAGAGACCTCTATGGAATTGAACATTGATCAAAATCAGTCGTTAGAGAAAACCTCTGAAGAAGTTGAAAAGAACGAAATAGAAAGTGCATTGCTGACCAAGCAGGAACTAAGGTCTACAAAGGCTGTAGCAGATGAGAGTAAGAATGAGACAAAGCAACCTAGCGATGAGGTATTGAGTCTGTTAGAAAGCCAGAGTCCAGTTAAGACTGAAGTGCAAACACAGGTTTTGCCGTTGAGAAGTAGGAGAGTTCTCCAGAAGGAGTTGGAAGCTAGTGATGTTTCTTTGCTGCAGAAGCCAAATTCAGCATCTTCTGAAGACGGGGCTGCAGGTGGATATGAAAGCTCTTCTGGTTCTTTGATATCAGACAAACGCAAAAGAATGCCATTAAGAAGTGAGAGCAGCAAGTCTGAAATGTCTGCTAGTAAGTCACCACCATCGAAGTTAGCTTTGAGATCACAAAGATTGGCTGGACCTTCTACCAGTGCCGGTACAGTAGCCGGTAGACCGATTGATGCAAGTTCCCCTGTCAGAATAAAGCAAGAAAGAGTAACTAAAGCTCAGGTGAGGTCCCCTCCAGCGTCTCATGCGTCTGTGTTACCCCACAACTCAGGCTTACCCATGATTACGCCACGACCCGAGCCCCCAAAACAAATGCCTAACAAATTCTTTCAGAATCTGACTGCAGAAGAAAACCAACACCGGATTACAAATCTGAACATTAAGTTTGATAAAATGCAGAAAGGTTGGGTGCAAATGGACAAAGAGGGTCAGCCAGCGACTAAATACAAAAACAAATCAGACAGACAAGCGGCTATCTGGAAGAGTAAACGAAGGGCACGGAAATCTAAGTCTTTAGAGCACCAGAAGTACTCGCCGGTCCAAATGCTTTTCATGAAAGGTTTTAACCTCACCAGTATCTGTCGCTGGTTCCTCGAATCAACAGAAACAAAGTCACTCGTCATTGTCAAGAAGGTGAATACGCGTCTTCCGTCAGAAACTCAGCTGTGCTTCCACAGCTCGTCCAGTGCTGGGACGTCCCAGGGAGTGTTTCCAAGCCTGCAGGCAGAGCGCTTAAAGAAACATTTGAAAAAGTTTGCCATCGCCTCCCCGGTAAAGTCCAACCCCAAGAGCCAGAAACTGCTCGCCAAAGCCCTGGAGCAAATGGGAAACACAGGCAAAGGGAAAGAGAAAAGAGAACTTCCCAGTACCACCACCCAGACTTTGATCCAGTCAGACCTCTCTGCTGAAGCCTGTGTACAGAAAGGCGAATCCCAGAAATCTTCTGGTAAATCAAAGAATCCAGCCAGTGCAAGAATCTTGAGGAAATACTCCAATATCCGAGAGAAGATGCAGGTTCAGCAAACCAATGTTAGGCTGAAAGAGGCCTCACAATCCTTGAAAACCAACAGTATGAAGAGAGTAGCACCTACAAAGTCTGCCGCCAAATCCAATCTGAAACCATCACTGAAGGCAAAGAAATCCCATCTACCTAAGTCTCTTGTTAAGAAGCAAATAAAACAGTCGGCAGCGAAAATGGAAGGACGAAAAACACACAAAAAGGCAAAGCATCCTGTTCTGGGGAGGACCGCCAAGGCCCAGAGCAATGGCAAAGCTTCAAAAGACACAACTAAAAAAATCTTACCAAAGAGATCTTCTCAACGCCAACAACAACACAACCCTGCCGCGGACACATCGAAAAGTAAAACCAACAATAAGAAACAAATGGAAGCAGAGAAAGTAGAGGTGGAAAGACCCTCTGTGAATAGGATGAATGCTTCAAAAACCCAAGCAAAGGAAGCACCACAAGGTACCGTCGCTGCTGAAATCAAAGGTGCTGAGAACGCTGTTGAAACTCCTCAGCCCGGCACGGACGTCAAGGTTTCGACATCACCCGACCAGGTTCTGACAAGATCGCAGAGGAAAATAGACGCAGCGGTCCCTTCCAACGGGGGTCCCAAGGGTAAAAGGAAATACACAAAGTCTATAAAGAAAGAACTTGCATCTCCTAAATCAGGAAAGGAAGTCAAGAAAGCTGAGGAACCCAAGCTGACAAGAAGCGGGTCCTTAAAAACCCCTGTAAAGAGGAACCAGGCAGCCGTGTCGTCGCCACGCATTGCGACAAAATCGGCAACCAAGAGAGCCATGGAGCTGCTACAGACCCCAGCTAAGCGCACCAGGACTTCGCTCACAAAGTAAAATGGACTTGGAATGCAGTCCTCTTTATTTTAGAGGATTCGTTTTTGCGATTTTCTGTTTTATGTGGAATATATATTCAGAAGAACCAAGAAGTATCTATTTTCTCTAACTCTCGCCACAATCGTCGGAGGATAAGATCTTTTTCAGTGGGGAAAAATTGGTGAAGAAGGAACAGATTTTTTTTTTTGGAAAGTCATTTTATGCTTTTGTAAAGCTTCGGTGTGGAAAATGCAAAATGGCGGATAGTTTGCTGAGCATTTGTCCTGAGTATTTACAGTACAGATGTGGTTGCTGCCTCGGCTTCATTGTTTCAGCCCCTCTATGTGACATGGCTGGAGATAACAATAGCCAATCAAATCTCTCCTCATTTTAAAAGTTAAAGGCCTACTTCACCGGTTTGAATATGAAGGTGTATTGAATTCTGAGATCCTATGTAGTATAAATGTGCAACATTTTTTTAAATCGGTTCATCCTAGCCTGAGAAAAGGCAGAAAGAGTGTTTTTTTAACCCTATATTTCTCTTTCTCGTGACATCACAGAAAGAGAAATATAGGGTTAAAAAAAACGTACTTTGTAAATATTACTGTGATGTCACAGTAAGAGAAATCACAGTAATATTTACAAAGTAAGTTTTTTTTTTTAACCCTATATTTCTTTTTCTGTGATGTCACGAGAAAGAGAAATATAGGGTTAAAAAAACACTCTTTCTGCCTTATCTCAGGCTAGGATGAACCGATTTAAAAAAAAATTGCACATTTATATTACATAGGATCTCAGACTTCAATACACCTTCATATTCAAACCGGTGAAGTAGGCCTTTAAGATTTAGACACGTCAAGCTGTAATCAAGGTGACATTTAATAAATTTGGTTTTTGTTCCCGTTTTCATATTCTGTATCCGAGCACTGTTTTAGTTTATAGCATGCACTGCAGAGAGCTTGCTATAAAGAAGGGAGGTTTGCTTTTGAATTCAAATATTAACCCTTTGAGTCAATAGGCAGCTTGTAATCTCCAGCCTGTCTTCCAATCGCAACGTTGTGAATATGTGACTGTTGTGACCAGGTGCCTTATTTATGAAGTGTAAAGTACTAGAATGTTTAAAAATGTGAAAAATCCTGTCCTTGAGTTAAAAACAGCTTACAGTTTCTTGAAGAGGCAGTCGGCATGAATTTGCTGAGTGTGTGTGTGCAAATAGTTTCCGTTCCACACAGTATAGTGCCTCGTTTGTAATTTTTTTTTAAAATTTTAACTGAGGAATTCAGATTTCTTTTTTCTTTTAACTCTTACCCGGTTTATTTTCATATGCCCATCTTCCCAGAGCATTAACGTTAAATAGTTCCTTTTTATTGTTGTATTATATTTTTAAGAAAAAAACCCCAGTCTGGATTTTTCAAAGACCCAGGTGTGCTCTGTATGTGTCATGACAAAAGTTTTGATTTGGGTTAGTTTTCATCACTGTTTACCCGTCGTTCTCTGCTCATAATAGTGACTTCACTCGTTCTCTGCTCATAATAGTGACTTCACTCGTTCTCTGCTCATAATAGTGACTTCACTTAGAGTATTTTACCTGCATGTCTGCAATCTTGTTACAGTGGAGACAGTTTCGGCACTCTTTGCATTTGAGTTGTTGCCATTCCCCTATCGAACTGAAAACCCAGAGCTATATTTATGCCCCCCCCCCTTGATCTTAGAGCTAAGACTGTGTATGCAAACTTCTATGAACTATATTTCTAAAAACAAACGGCAAAGGCCTGAAAAGTCTGTATATTTTGTGTGTGGCGTCTTTAGCATTAATGGCACATGTCAGGGTGAAACGTTCCTAGTTCCTACCCTGGGGTTGTCACAAGTTGGATAAGAACGTTTTTTTTGGGGGCGTAGTCTAGCCACACTTCTAAGTCGTGTATCCCATATGTTGCAGTTTTATTATTATTATTATTATTGATATTTTTGTATTGTCATTGACTGTTGGGCAGATGTTCTCAAAATGTGAAGTTTCTTTACTTCCACAATAGTAACTTCACATTAGTGTGTTGTCAAAGAAATCCAATTTTAGCGCAGTGTTATTATCTTTATTAATAAGGGTAAATCATCCGTAAAATGCTAAACATGTTTCTCATGTTTTTTTTTTTATTATTGTTATTTAAGAACTCCATTGTAGGCAAACGAGCTAATGTCAAAACAGCCCACCAAATACCTGACTTGAACATTGTTTATTCTTTACAGTTGCTATTTAAAGATTTTGATTTTGTATATTTAGAAAGAAAGAAAGAAAGAAAACTGCTTTATTTGTGGTAATCCCAAGAATGATACATACTTTATGTTGAGGACTTTGTATTTTTGCTGGAGTTGATATAAAGTTATTTGAATTTTACCCTTTGGTGGTTTCTTGGCTTTATTTGTTCCAATGTTTTAATGTTATTTAAAATACAGAGTATATCACATTTCTTCAACTTTTTCATTATATCTTTTCATAGGACAACACTGAATAAATGACACTTTGATACAATGTTAAGTAGTCAGTGTACAGCTTGAATATCAGTGTACATTTACTGTCCCCTCAAAATAACTCAACACACAACCATTAATGTCTAAAGTGATGGCAACAAAAGTGAGTACACCCCTAAGTGAAAATGTCCAAATTGGGCCCAAAGTGTCAATATTTTGTGGGGCCACCATTATTTCCCAGCACTGCCTTAACCCTCTTGGGCATGGAGTTCACCAGAGCTTCACAGGTTGCCACTGGAACCCTCTTCCACCCATTCATGACGACATCAAGGAGCTGGTGGATATTGGAGACCTTGCGCTCCTCTACCTTCCGTTTTAAGAAGCCCCAAAGATGCTCAATAGGGTTTAGGTCTGGAGACATGCTTGGCCAGTCCATCACCTTCACCCTCAGCTTCTTTAGCAAGGCAGTGGTCATCTTGGAGGTGTGTTTGGGGTCGTTATCATGTTGGAATACTGCCCTGCAGCCCAGTTCCCAAAGTGGCTAAAGCAGTTAGCTTACACCATGACACAAAAAAAATAAATCAATATGAGGAAAAAAATAAACAGAAAAAAAATTATTTCGGCAAAACCTTTTCGTAATAACATTTAGAAGGATATTAAGAAGCTCTACATATTTATTGGCAAATGCTTTCTCCAACACATGCAACAGTTTGCACAAGTTTAATACTGCAGGCATCGATAGGAGCAGAGGGGCTTAGCGGCCTGCTGCTCAAAGGAGGGGGTTTGGGATAATGCTAATCATCCTCTACCCTCTGACGCAATGTATGCTGGGAGAATTAACACTACCACTACTGGGCATTACCATGTATGTGTCGTATGGCTCTTTCTTGCAAGTGAAAAAGAGAATCTAGAAAATAATTGTGGAAAAAATTCAAATATAAGAAAACAATATTATAAAATACTGTAGAATAGAATACAGTATTAGACACATATACCATGTTTAAGTACAAAAAGTATAACTTAAAGTGTTGTGTGAGTACAAGCTTCCTTCTATATTAATATTGTTGTATTTCGTTAGCCTCATAGCATAATTGCCTAAAACATATACTCTACTCTACTTGTACTCTACATCTAGCCTACTGTATTCTACATCTACTCTACTCTACATCTACTTTTCGTTAGCCTAATAGCACAATTGCCTAAGACATATTTTAAGGGTTATAGGGTAGGGTAAAGTAGATGTAGAATAGAGTAGATGTAGAATAGAGTAGATGTAGAGTAGAGTAAATATGATTTAGGCAATTATGCTATGAGGCTAACGATTTGCAATGTCAAAACATGTTTTAGTAGGGTTTAGCCATATGTGAGCCATGAGACATTTGTTTTTGTAGGAGTGATTTTTGTTACATGATGTTATTCTATTGACAGCCACAAGGGGGAGCAATAAGTTTAACTTAAAGTGTGAGTAAACGCTGCCTTCTGTATTCATCATAATTTATTTTGTAATGTCAAAATATGTGTTTAAGTGGTATGTAGTCATATGCAAGTATACAATACTGTAGAATAAAATACAGTTGTAGACAAATATACTATTTAAGTACAGAAAGTATAACTTTAAGTGTGGTGTGAGTAAAAGCTGCCTTCTAAATTTGTATATTTGTATAGTCAAGATACAGGTGAAACTCGAAAAATTAGAATATTGTGCAAAAGTTCATTTATTTCAGTAATTCAACTTAAAATGTGAAACTAATATATCATATAGACTCATTACATGCAACGTGAGATATGTGAAGCCTTTATTTGTTATGATTTTGATTATTATGGCTTACAGCTTATGAAAACAGATTCGAAATCCCAGAAAATTTGAATATTACATGAAATCAATAAAAAAGGGATTTTAAATACAGTAATGTCAGCCCTTTATAAAGTATAATCATCCATATGTACTCAGTACTTGGTTTGGGACCCTTTTGCATGAATTCTTGCCTCAATTTCAAATTCATTTCATCTAATAATATGAGTATCACCTGTATGTGTTTGATTAGGATGGGTGATGTGTTTTTCATTTGCTCGCCCTCCCGATAATGTGCAATGTTGCTGTCTGCAGTTACGTGGTGCAGCTTTATTTCCTGCCACAAGGGAGAGCTCTTTAGTTACAAATAAATAATCACTGAGCTCCCCAGGTCCAGTGCATCCTTGATCAAGTAGAAATAGAGTTAGGACATGTTAAGACATGACCAATATGAGAATACATCCTTATGTACTGCTCCTCTGCTGTTCAACATATATATATATATATATATATATATATATATATATATATATATATATATATATATATATATGTATATATATATGTATATATATATATGTATATATATATGTATATATATATATGTATATATATATATATATATATATATGTATATATATATATGTATATATGTATATATGTATATATATATATGTATGTATATATATATATACATATATATATATATATACATATATATATATATACATATATATATATATATATATATATATATATGTATATATATATGTATATATATATATATATATATATATATATATATATATATATATATATATATATATATATATATATATATATATATATATATATATATATATATATGTGACCACTAAATATTTTATGCAATAAGATCAACAAAGTAATATAAAAACAAACTAAAATACATTGGCTCAATGGGCACTGCTTGATATATACAGTACATTATTTACTGTAAAGATTAAAACATATATTTTAATTCTCAACTTTAATAGTGTCTAGATCAACCTCAAAATGCTTGTGAACAGTTTAGAAAGCCTAGTGCATTGTATTACATATAAAACAGAAAGAAAATGACAATTCAAATCAAACTAATGTGGCTATATAAGTAAACAAAATCTGTTATACGTTGAATATGACCAACAATAGTCAAACTGTGTGTGTGTGTGTGTGTGTGTGTGTGTGTGTGTGTGTGTGTGTGTGTGTGTGTGTGTGTGTGTGTGTGTGTGTGTGTGTGTGTGTGTGTGTGTGTGTGTGTGTGTGTGTGTGTGTGTATGTGTGTGTGTGTGTGTAGTAAGAGTGAAGGCATTTCCCCCACAATAGGACGGCTGTCTCAGTGTGTCATTATGGTGTCCCATGTCAACGCATGTTTGGTATTGTAAGTATACGTTGTAAACATCTGTGCAGAATGGTCCCTGCATTTTCTCAGGTTCTGTAAATACACCACAGACACAATCCAGGATATAAGAATAGAACATTGTCTTCAGGCCAAAACTCCGCAGGGCTTTTGTTTATTTTTATTTTAGCATTCCGATCCTGACTCGGAAGAATAATCACGATGGCTGTAAAATGAGTCGGACGTGCTGTAATCAACTTTACATTATCTGCTGTGGACTCACAAACCACAGGCATATACTGTATGTGATGTCGCTGGTTCCTTGAATCAACAGCAACAAACCCTGCGTTCCATTTCACATACTCTTTCTGTTTACTGCACTACATACTAAAGTACAGAAGAGTTTTAGTCTGTTTACTACACTACATACTAAAGTACAGAAGAGTTTTAGTCTTTTTACTACACTACATACTAAAGTACAGAAGAGTTTTAGTCTTTTTACTACACTACATACTAAAGTACAGAAGAGTTTGTCTTTTTACTACACTACATACTAAAGTACAGAAGAGTTTTAGTCTTTTTACTACACTACATACTAAAGTACAGAAGAGTTTTAGTCTGTTTACTACACTACATACTAAACTACAGAAGAGTTTTAGTCTTTTTACTACACTACATACTAAACTACAGAAGAGTTTTAGTCTTTTTACTACACTACATACTAAACTACAGAATAGTTTTAGTCTGTTTACTACACTACATACTAAAGTACAGAAGAGTTTTAGTCTGTTTACTACACTACATACTAAACTACAGAAGAGTTTTAGGGCCACAGGAGTCATTGTCAAGAAGGTGAATACGCGTCTTTCGTCAGAACTTTTTTATTACCTAGGCTATTTTATTTATTTATTTACTACATAAAAAAATGCCTAGGCTAATACATATATATATTTTTTTGAACTACTACATAGTTCATTAGTTATGCATCACCTAGGCTAATATACACACTTTTTTCTTAACTAGATAGTTATGCATTGCCCATGTAACCTATGTCGTTTTCAGTAAAAAAAACAACAGTGTAACCTATGTCATTTTGAAATGGAATGTACGCACAGTGTTTGAAACACATTTTTTCTGGTGAGGTACCCCCAGACCCCCGCTCATAATGTGTCCCGCCCAATGTTGGAGCGAAACCTATACGCCCCTTGTATGCAGCTGTTGATCATACCACACGATGCAGTCTAGTTATATTTGAATGGTGAAGTTCATTCATTCATTTTCCCCTGAGCATGTTAAGGCATCATCTTCTGTGTTTGTTACAAAGTACAAGAATAAAGAGACAACACACTTCTTTTTTAAAAGCACACACATTTAAGTTTAATTAATGAAAAAAGAGTGGAGGTTTTGGTAAACATTTTGTCGGTGGCACTACATACATTCAGCATTTATTGGGACTTTTTTCAGTTCAATCCCACCATCAAATCCTGTAACAAAAAATAACAAACAGAAGACAGAACCCAGCCAGGGATATTTCTTAAGTTTTTTTGCACCAATTAAATACAGACAGAAACATTTGTGTCGTTTTTTTACAATAACATACTTATGTATATAGTTCATAGGATGGTAAAAATCTGTGTGTTGTCTGGCCATGCGGACACCAGCATCACATCTCAATATAGCACAAGCACCACTAAGAGGTCTAACCAGGGGGGAGAAAGTTGATCGCACTATACCGAGTCCAGTATACGGGTGAGTGCAGAGGAAAGGGGAAAAAAGAAAAAGCCACAATGGACTATTATACATGCGCCTTTACGAGACACACAGCCTAAGAATTACAGTGACTTAATCACCAGTATCCTTTATTATTATTATTATTATTATGATGAGATGTTTTTAATGGTATTGTACACCAACACATCAACAGCATGTAGCATCGTACAACTAAAAGTCAAGATGGGTAAAGCGATACGAAGAAGATGAGCGTTTTGTGTGCTTTGTACCAAGCTGAAATCTGCAGCCTTTTTACACTATAATATAAAGAGACTTTTAAACATTTAAGATTCAGCGCAAAAACAATTGGGATCAAACACAATCCCACTGTGCAGGGTAGAACAATGCCTTTAGCAATAGCAAGCCGTCCTGATGGGACTGTCCCTTTATTGAACAGTATGTGATGTTTCTATTATCTTACATGGGAAACTAAATAACAGCTAAAAGTTACCACTTCATGAATAAGCATAGGTCATATTTATCTATACACATTTATACATTCAGGTATGACTGTTGTGTTTCGACGTTAATTGGCACCGCTTCTTTGTTTTTTTGAGTGTGTGTGTGTGTATGTGTGTCTGTCTGTGTCTGTGTCTGTGTGTGTGTATGTGTGTCTGTCTTTGTCTGTGTGCGTGTGTGTGTATGTGTGTGTGTGTGTGTGTGTGTGTGTGTGTGTGTGTGTGTGTGGTCAGAACTCACTGACAACCGTTAAAATGTCCGTCAGTAGTTTTAGGCATTTCTTAATTCTTCACACAGTTGCCTAATACAAAACAGATTTTGGGATGAGATACCTTTTTAACTTTGATCATTAGTCCATAGAAGCAACTTCATCCATATTGTTCTTCTGGCTTGACAAGCAGCTATATGGTCAGTTGAGCTTGACTATTTTGAACTTTGTTAAACTGAAATAAAATTTAAAAAAAAACAACAACAACACCACCAATGGCCAATATCTCTTTCAAATTAAAATGGTAGCAACACAACGGAGCACTTACTTCAACAAAATGAACATGAACAAACAATCAGAAGCCTTTTTAAGTGTGGTATGGTAATTACAAGGTACATTATTTTGAAAGGGGGGGACGTCTGTGTTGACCCTCTCCGACCCATTGCAGCAAAATGAGGAATGTCGTGAGCCGGAGGGGAGGAGGGAAAATAAACACTGTCGTAACTGTCGCTATTTAAAAGTGATGTTACAAATACCTTACAGATTTTTTTTTTTTATGCAATTTTTTTTTATTTTTAATTCATTATGTTACCTTTTTGAAAAAATTTGAAAATATTCAGAAAGCCTTTCTTCAACTTTCTACAGGAAAACGCCTTAAGATAAAAAAAACAAAAAAAACAAGAAAAAAAAAACAAGCACAGACTCTCATGAATTAGATGTAATATTCACATGGAAGACAACAACATATACAATATTAAACATATTTTTCTAGAACCAATACTGCCTCCTCTATATACCACAATGGCCAAAAACCAGCTGATGCGTTTTGTTTTTGGCCAAATTCTTTTACGTAATTAATTAATAACCTTGTTGGCGCAAAAAATAAAATAAAAAATCAACAAATAAAAACACCAAAGGGAACCAACTGAATGCCTTTCCACCGGTCCCCAAAAGCTTCCAGAAACAGACTTACTCTTTAACATAGAAAAATACTATACCAAAATGAAATACAAATATATATATATTAGAATCTGTTAGGCATTTCTATATAAAGGGTTGTTGGGTAGGGGGAGTGGGGAGGGGGGAGGAGGGAGGGGGGAGAAGAGAGGGGGAGGGGGAGGCTAAAGGAGTTAGGTTACACCATGAGATAAAATATAACAAAAAAATATATAACAAAAACAAAATCAATACGAGGAAAAAAAATATTTCGGCAAAACCTTTTCGTAACAACATTTAGAAGGATATTAAGAAGCTCTACATATTTATTGGCAAACGCTTTCTCCAACACATGCAACAGTTTGCACAAGTTTAACACTGCAGGCATCGATAGGAGCAGAGGGGCTTAGCGGCCCGCTGCTCAAAGGAGGGGGTTTGGGATGATGCTAATCATCCTCTACCCTCTGACGCAATATGTATGCTGGGAGAATTAACACTACCACTACTGGGCATTACCAGCGCCAGACATGGTTGGCTGTATAGAACACTAGAATAGATAGTTGCAACCACACAAACACAAAAGCCCCGTTCACTTAAACAAGCAGTTGAGACAGTTGTGTTAATGTGTGTGTGTGTGCCATGCATGATGTGTGTGATCGCGTACTTCAGAGAGGTGTCTGTGTGTGTGTGTGTGTGTGTGTGTGTGTGTGTGTGTGTGTGTGTGTGTGTGTGTGTGTGTGTGTGTGTATGAACCGTCGCGTTCAGTGCTGCCAGTCAGTGCAGTCTCTAGTTGGATGGAGTTCGTATGTAGTTACGGCACCTTAAAACAGCAAACTACTGTCACCGACCAGTTTGACCACTTTGGCCTTTTTCGAAAAATGACATCCGCACTGGATTATGTGCCACTCACTCTAACCCCCTTTGTACCTTCTCTGTGTTCACTTGTACATTGTGCATGGATGGATGGATGGATAGATAGATGGATGGATGGATAACTGTATCCTAGCATAGAAATTAGCTACAGCGAACCAACAACAACTTTTTTTTCAACTCAACCCAAACCATATTATCCAGCAGCCCCAGGTAACCCAGGTAACCCAGCCAAGCTCAACTCAAGATAGCTTTGCCAAGTCAAACGGTCCTTGCTTTCTTCTCCTCCTCCTCTTCTCATCCCTCTGTCTTTCTCTCTTTTTGTCTTTCTTGTGCCATTCTTCACCGTGGCTAGACCCCCCACTGTCTCAACGAGAATGAAAGATGGTAGATATATAGATAGATAGATAGATAGTGGCTAGGCTGACAGAGGGCCTTTGCAGATGGGACGGGGGAATCCACACTTTGGGGGTCATTTTGGGTTCGGAGGGATGCCTCTCTCTCTCACTCTTGAATGGAACACCGTGTGAACCCCCTGGACCCCCCCTCCCTGGGGAACAATGTTGCACAATCAGATACAATGTGTTTCTATTGCCGTTGTTGTTGTCATCACTTCACTACATTGTTGTTGGTTTCTCTGTTACTGTGTAGGTCACACACCCTTTGGACGGGGAGTAAAAATGTCCTATTTTTTTTACAAACATTGTTGTCCATAATATATAGATAGAGGTTTTTACATATATTCTTTATACTCTCTCTCTTTCCTTCTATCCCTCGCTTTTCTCCAGTCCTCTCTCTCTCTCTCTCTCTCTTCCTCCTCTCTTTCTATCTTCTGCTTGGCGGCAGTGGGGCGGCGGTGAGTTGTGAGCTAATGGGCGCTACATGCTACAGCCCACGCAGCCACACTTGATGGTCTTCTCGACCTCCTCGGTGAAGGAGGTCCCGTCGCTGCATTGGAAGGTGTATTTCCTGCGTTTCATCCTCTGGCTGGCGCAACAGGCCCCGGCGTCACACACCCCGCTGCAGTCCACCCAGGACACCTGCCGCGTGGTCTGGCAGATGGAGTAGCCGCGCTGCACCTGGTAGTAGTCTCTCACCGGGTCCCCTCGACACTCAGACTCTAGGGGGGGGGAGGGGGGGGAAATAGATAGGTTTACATTAGTCAGTCAGTCAGTCAATCAATCAATCAATCAATCAATCAATCAATCAATCAATCAATCAATCAATCAATCAATCAATCAATCCATTTGTATTCATATCGCGCTTCTCATACAAAAGTAGCTCAAAGTGCCTCACAGAGATTAAGAACAACAACAGAGAAATAGAAAACAGCAAATACAATCAAGAGAAGAAAATGAAAAGAACCAGTTTTATTTATTTGTAACTACGACATAGTTATGCATTACCTACTTCACTTTTTTTTTTTTTTTAATTTTTATTATTATTCTTTCGGACAATTCCACACAATACACAATTATCTCTTTCACATCATCTACATAGTTATGCATTATCCTCTTCTACATAGGGTTTTGAGTAACTACTACATATTTTTGAGTAACTACTACATATTATTGCATTACCTACTACATCGGTTTAAAAAAAAATAGTAACTACTACATAGTTATGCAATAACTAGGCTAATACATACATATTTTTTTATAAGTTATTACCTAGGGTAATGCATAACTAATGCACGTGGCCATTATGCTATAGATATAACAGAGACATAGATATACAACAACATAGATCCAAACCCACCTGCGTCACAGAGGTCCCCAGTGTAGCCGCTCTCACAGTGGCAGTATGCGTCTCCCGTCTCAGAGATCTGGCAGCGCCCGTGTTTGCAGGTGAGGCGTCTGCAGGGGTTGAAGAGCTCCCCCTGCTGGTTGCACAGGGCGCCGCGGTAACCCTCCACACACTCACAGCGGTAAGACTGGGGGTCCAGGGGGATGCACTTTCCATGGACGCACCTAGTGGGAGGCAAACGGTGAATACATCAATGAAGTTGGAGTTTAAGGGACAAGGGATATGCAGCTTTGAACAATTTACATTACAAACATACATATAAATTAATCAAGGAAGATGAAGTTTCGATAAACAGTATAAGGTCAATGCAGCTTTAAAAAAGGTTCCCGACCTGTACTCAGGATAGAACATGTGTCAAAGGGAAAAAAAACTTTATCCAAAATCAGTTCTGTAAAAACGTTGGACAGTAATATGTTGTAAAAAGGGAATGCACTTTCCATGGACGCACCTGGTGAGACGCAAACAGTGAATAAATACATTCATTTGAAGGTTCAAGAAGCTGGATAAGGTAAATGCAGCTTTGAATGAGTGTGCTTTTTCTTTTTGGTCATTTGATTTTCGTTTTCACAAAAGGAAATTAAAGAACAATGTGATCTCTATTTTCTGACTTAGTTTAGTTTAGTATTATTTCACATACAAACACTTTGTAGAAAAATAAATTACATGTGTGGATGTGGCAGAAACCTGTACAGGCTTATATAGAAACCACACCCAAAATACATTTTCATATTAGGATACAAAACACACACACACACACACACACACACACACACACACTGACACACACACACACACACACACACACACACACACACACACACACACACACACACAGGCTACGTAAATTTAAAACAATACAAAACACTCTATGAAAATCAAAACAAAATACAAGACAGTAAAACACATATATAAATGGATTCAGACTCACTTGCTGCCCTGACATGGGTTGGCTGCGGGCTGGTCACAGTGCGGCCCGCTCCAGCCCGGTCCACAGTGGCACACGGGCCCCATGGCTCCGTCCGGCTGACAGATACCATGGATACAGTAGATCTTCTTACAGGGCTCGCAGCCTGGGACAACGCCCGGCTTCATCTGGGTCTTGGTGAAATCCTGGAGCTCGTTGTTAATATACAGGTTTTGAATGCAACCGTGGAAACTGGAACCATTTTGGATCTGCCATAGACGGAATGAATGCATGTCCACGGGCATGCCTATTGGAGGAGAGAGAAGAGATGATGGTTATATAGGTGGAGGCATTGATAGTGGAGCACACACAGACATCTAACAAAGGGCTGGTATGAGTTTAATGAAGGAAGGGGGGATTCAATCAGGTGTGTACAAGCAGTGCATTTACAGTTGGTCTAATTTAAAGGTGGAGTCAGTGATTCTGGAGAACACTTGTTTGTCTAAATCACTTATTGACAAAATCTGTAAATATCTCAATTCATTCATTCACAAATATTCACTGATTTTGACAAAAAAAAACGTTATTCTGACAACAAGCGTTCTCCAGAATCACTGACTCCACCTTTAATATAAGCAGCTGTTTTTCACAAATCGACTTTGATATTTTCTTGCATTTGCACCACAAGTCACATCATTTTCGAAATACATAAAGTATGGAAAAATGTCTCGTATAGTTTTGTATAAATGAAAGACAATAGACAACACAACACAACACAACACAACACAACACAACACAACACAACACAACACAACACAACACAACACTGGACTGATATAAACCTCACACATTCTGAGCCACTCCTGACCAAACGGTGATGTGAACCCCAAAAGTAGGTCTGCATAACAACAAATGTAAGAAGGGCTTTATTTATTTTTATTTTTCGTAATTAATTGGCTACATGTTCTATGTTTCAATGCTACATTTTGTGAATGTCAGGAGTGGCTGAGAGTCTGAGACACATTACAGATAAAAACAGCAGCGTTCTGTGCAAGCCCATGCAAACACAAAACATCTGCAGTGAAGACTGTGTCTGGTAGTTCCCATAGTGATCACTAGAGGGCGGAGTGTGCACACTAAACAATCTAGTATGTTATAAAGGGGTGTATTTAAAATGTTCACAATAGGTTTTGATCTTTGATTTTTTTGACAGTTTTGTTTTATCCGTAAGGGTTATATACCATCTATGGTTATATATCAATTTCAACTGTGTGCATATGGCGTGTTGGGAGGTCTTATTTTATATACTTTACCTTTAGGAGGTAAAACTATTAAATTTAGTTTAGTAATCTAGTGTGGTAGTATTCATACATATACAGATACCTATGCCAATACCCATATGTGGCATACACACATGGATACACACACATACATAGTTTACGTATTGGGAGGTCTATGCATATAAACGCATTGAATGAATTATGGCGTGGCCCCTACTGAACACAGTCTTGACTGACAGAGAGGATGAATATGGGTGAACACTCAGAATAGGCCCTGCGTTCCAGATCACATACTCTTTCTTTTTACTACACTACATACTAAAGTACAGAAGAGTTTTAGTCTTTTTACTACACTACATACTAAAGTACAGAAGAGTTTTAGGGCCACAGGAGAGAGAAACAAAATCAGATGAGGAAGATTTTTTTCTAATTGTGTCGAGAAATGTCAAGATAATAAAGACGAATACTCCAAATTGCAATTGGAGTTAGTGGGGCATTTATGTATTTTCAGCATACTACAATTAACTTGCATGTATTGGGACATCCTAAATCCTTTTCTGGCATACTAAACAGAAGGGAAGTATGGGTATTGGAAGGCAGGGTATGAATAGAGTTTTTTTTGGTGGAAGGTTGAAGGTTGAAGGTTGAAGGGGTTGCATGGTTTCGGGGAGGGGGGGGGGGTCTGGTTGCGGTGGTAACAGAGCGAGAAGGGGAGGGGGGGGGGGGGGTGACAGTAGTGTAGTAGTATAGAGTGCCTGCAGCCGAGGAGGAGGAGGAGGGAGAGGTGTTCTGTTGAGGGCCCCTACCCCCCACGTATAGCGGAGCCTCCCGGTTGAGAGGCCGCACCGCCCCAAAGCTGTCCATGGTGGTGGGCAGACCCCCGTCTATCGACAGGTTGACCATCTGATCGAACGTCACCAGCTCCACCGTGTGGAACTGGCCGTCGTTTATGGTCTCAGTGCTGGGAGAAGGAACACACAGAGAGATCAGATGTTAGATAATAATTTAAAATGTAAATGCCACAGTTTCAATGGGAATCGGCTGACAGGAGCTAAAAAAAAAACAAAGGAAGCACCCAAGAAACGTTGTCAGTTGTTGATTGTATTGCTCAGAAAAATACCTGGATGTATAGCAGAAGTAATAAAAAAAAACATGGGCCATCACCCTAAGCTTACCTAGATGCTAGGACAGCGTTTTTTTTAAATTACTCAAAATTCCTCATGGGAGGGGGGGGGGGTGACATAAGTTACCCACTATAGCTTTAATTTCAGTTGTTGATTCTTCTGTTAGGAAAAAACCTGAACGTACAGAAGAAGGTATAAAATCCATGTGCCATCACCGAAGTCTAACCTCATGTAGATGTCAGTGTCGTCGTAATTACTTTGGGGGCGATAGAAGTTACACACTATAGCTTTAATGTTCCCATGGCCCCCTTTACCTGTAGATGGCGTGTCCCGGCTGGCTGCCCGGGTCGTAGCTGACTTTGACGTGACCCTGGAAGAGCTCGACTGCAATGTGATCATTGTCTCCGTTGTACAGCAGGATTCCATTGTCCTCATCAGTCGACACCTGCACAGGGTTTTAGCATTGGGTTTTTGAGTTAATCAGGTTTCAGAAAGGCAGCGGCAACAGACAGAAATAATCTTCTAAGGCAAAACACGGCAGGTGAATAGGGTTAAACAATTTAACTTGCAGATATCATCATTAAACTGAAGAATAGTGCGTAGAATGATTATGAGATTTGTGCTTAAAAAAAAACATTATTATTGTCTGCAGTGT
>NC_137215.1:5096833-5114333 GCF_949987685.1 Ammodytes marinus | reverse complement strand
ACCCACACACACACACACACACACACACACACACACACACACACACACACACACACACACACACACACACACAAACACACGCGCACACACACACGCGCACACACACACACACAGGCACACACACACACACACACACACACACACACACACAAACACACACACACACACACACACACACACACACACACACACACACACACACACACAAATGCATGGACAGCCACGCATCACCTGCATCCAGTTAATAAATGTTTTGTGATGAAATGAGTCCATTTAGCTATATACAGTATCTCACAAAAGTGAATACACCCCTCACATTTTTTCAAATATTTAATTATATCTTCCCATGGGACAACACTGAATAAATGACACTTTGATACGATGTAAAGTAGTCAGTTTACAACTTGTATAACAGTGTACATTTACTGTCCCCTCAAAAGAACTCGACACACAGCCATTAATGTCTAAACTGCTGGCAACAAAAGTGAGTACACCCCTAAGAAAAAATGTCCACATTGGGCCCAAAGTGTCAATATTTTGTGTGGCCACCATTATTTTCCTGCACTGCCTTAACCCTCTTGGGCATGCAGTTCACCAGAGCTTCACAGGTTGCAACTGGAACCCTCTTCCACCCATTCATGACAGCATCACAGAGCTGGTGGATATTAGAGACTTTGCGCTCCTCCACCTTCCGTTTGAGGATGCCCCAAAGATGCTCAATAGGGTTTAGGTCTGGAGACATGCCTGGCCAGGCCATAACCTTTACCCTCAGCTTTTTTAGCAAGCCACTGGTCGTCTTGGAGGTGTGTTTGGGGTCGTTATCATGTTGCAATACTGCCCTTCGGCCCAGTTTACGAAGGTTGAGTGCACGTGGTCAGTGTCATACACAGAGGTTGGCTTTGGAAAATAGACGTATGAGTGCTGCCAGCATTGCTGAAGGGCTTGAAGGGGTGGGGGGTCAACCTGTCAGTGCTCAGACCATACACCATACACTGCATCAGACTGGTCTGCATGGCTGTTGTCCCAGAAGAAAGCCTATTCTAAAGATGATGCACAAGAAACCCCACAAAAAGTTTGCTGAAGACAAGCAGACTATGGACATGGATTACTGCAACCATGTCCTGTGGTCTGATGAGACCAAGATACATTTATTTGGTTCAGATGGTGTTAAGATTGTGGGGCGGCAACCAGGTGAGGAGTACAAAGACAAGTGTGTCTTGCCTATAGTCAAGCATGGTGGTTGGAGTGTCATGGTCTGGGGCTGCATGAGTGCTACAGTTCATTGAATTCTAACATGTACTGTGACATATTGAAGCAGAGCATGATCCCCTCCCTTCATAAACTGGGCCGCAGGGCAGTACTGCAACATGATAACGACCCCAAACACACCTCTGAACGACCACTGGCTTGCTAAAGAAGCTGAGGGTAGAGGTTATGGACTGGCCAAGCATGTCTCCAGACCTAAATCCTGTTGAGCATCTTTGGGGCATCCTCAAATGGGAGATGGAGGAGTGCAAGGACTCTAATATCCACCAGCTCCTTGATGTCATCATGAATGGGTGGAAGAGGATTTCAGTGGCAACCTGTGAAGCTCTGGTGAACTCCATGCCCAAGAGGGTTAAGGCAGTGCTGGAAAATAATGATGGCAAAACAAAATATTGACACTTTGGGCCCAATGTGGACATTTTCACTTAGGGGTGTACTCACTTTTGTTGCCAGCAGTTTAGACATTAATGGCTGTGTGTCGAGTTATTTTGAGGGGACAGTAAATTTACACTGTTATACAAGCTGTACACTGACGACTTAATATTGTATCAAAGTGTCATTTATTCATTGTTGTCCCATGGAAAGATATAATGAAATAGTTGAAGAAATGTTAGGGGTGTACTCACTTTTGTGAGATACTGTATGTTTTTGCTTTAGCCCTTGAGTTAAGGATCACGGATGCTGTGTGTGTGTGTGTGTGTGTGTGTGTGTGTGTGTGTGTGTGTGTGTCTGTGTGTGTGTGTGTGTGTGTGTGTGTGTGTATGTGCGTGTATGTGTGTGTGTGTGTGTGTGTGTGTGTGTGTGTGTGTGTATGTGCGTGTATGTGGGTGTGTGTGTGTTTGTGTGTGTATGTGTGTGTGTGTGTGTGTGTGTGTGTGTGTGTGTGTGTGTGTGTGTGTGTGTGTGTGTTTCTCACACTACCGTAGCCAATAGCAGTTTGGGATTTTGTCCATTTCGATTTCATTCGTAGCAGACTTTCTTAAATGTTTTGTTCTTCCCAGTATTTCATATCGACTGTTATTCGCTTCCCACCCTCAACCCTGTCGGGACGGAGACGCCCTGCGCTCACCCCACACCTAATACCCAGCAGGCCCAATTAGCAGCTTATTAATCTGTATAGCTCAAACCACATCCAACACACACACACACAGGAACAGACAGCCACACACACACACAGGCACAGACAGCCACGCATACACACACACACACAGGCACAGACAGCCACGCATACACACACACACACACACACACACACACAGGCACAGACAGCCATGCATACACACACACACACACACACAGGCACAGGCACAGGCACACACACACAGGCACAGACAGCCACGCATACACACACACACACACACCAACATGCACACATACACACACACACACACACACACACACACACACACACAGGCACAGACAGCCACGCATACACACACACACACACACAGGCACAGACAGCCACGCATACACACACACACACACACACACACACACACACACACACACACACACACACACCAACATGCACACATACAAAGGCACAGACACACATGCACAAACACAGACAAGCCAAATGCATGCGCGATCACACACACACTCACACACACACACAAAGGCACAGACAGCCACGCATACAGACACACACACACAGACACACACACACACACACACACACACACACACACACACACACACACACTTGCACCTAACTCAGACCCCTGGAACGTTTGAAACCCTGAGCGTTAATGATTCTTCTCGTCTTTACTGCTCTGTAAAGCCAAAGGTGTGGCTTTTATAAAGGCTTTGGCACCTTTGTGTGTGTGTGTGTGTGTGTGTGTGTGTGTGTGTGTGTGTGTGTGTGTGTGTGTACGCTCCAGCGCGTCCCGACGCTCCTGCCGGCTTTGGCGTCGCGCTGCGGTCTCTGTGAAGGTTCAAACTTTTTAAATATGTTGAACCTGCTGCCGCGGCGTCTTAAAGTTGAAGCTATTAAAATGCAGCTCATTGTCGCCTCAGTTTTGTTGCATTAACCGTGAAAAAAAAGAAAGCGGTGTTCTATAATTGCAACACACACACACACACACACACACACACACACACACACACACACACACACACACACACACACACACACACTTGCACCTAACTCAGACCCCTGGAACGTTTGAAACCCTGAGCGTTAATGATTCTTCTCGTCTTTACTGCTCTGTAAAGCCAAAGGTGTGGCTTTTATAAAGGCTTTGGCACCTTTGTGTGTGTGTGTGTGTGTGTGTGTGTGTGTGTGTGTGTGTGTGTGTGTGTGTGTACGCTCCAGCGCGTCCCGACGCTTGAAGCCGGCTTTGGCGTCGCCCTGCGGTCTCTGTGAAGGTTCAAACTTTTTAAATATGTTGAACCTGCTGCCGCGGCGTCTTAAAGTTGAAGCTATTAAAATGCAGCTCATTGTCGCCTCAGTTTTGTTGCATTAACCGTGAAAAAAAAGAAAGCGGTGTTCTATAATTGCAACACACACACACACACACACACACACACACACACACACACACACACACACACACACACACACACACACAAAGAAAGAAGAAAAAAACATGGCACCAATTGACATTTAATGGGAGGCTTGTGATTGATCAGGCCAGCAGCGGAGACATCAAAGTTGTTCTGCCTCATTTGGACTCTACTGAGACAGTAAGGTAGTCCAGACAGTCTGCGCGTAAATTAATGTGAGTGTGTGTGTTGGTGTGTGTAGGTGTGTGTGTGTGTGTGTGTGTGTTTTAATGTGTGTGTGTTTGAATGTGTGTGTGTTTGTAGGTGTGTGTGTGTCTGTCTGAGCTTTTATATAGTTCTAAGTCTGTGCATAAATGTGTGTGTGTGTGCGTGTTTGTGTTTGTGTGTGTGTGTGTCTCTAAGCTTGTATGGTGTGTGTGTGTGTGTCTCTGTCGGCCTCACATGGCGTCTTACACACACACACACACACACACACATACACACACACACACATACACACACACACACACACACACACACACACACACAGACTTTGCGAAAGGGGGGGAAATATGTTAAAAGTGAAGGTGGCGTGAGTGAGTGAGAGCAGGGATAACGGACACAGCTTCATTAGACATCAAAGCGGCGCGCCCGGGCCTAGCTAAAAGGCGCTAGGCAACGGCTGCTAATGATGCCCGCGCTTCACTCTCATTGCGCGGTAGAGGGGCTCTCGTAACGATCGGGGGGCTTCAGTCGAAATAGTGCCGTAAAAACCTGCCTTTGTTCAATGTTCGGGCTTTGTTGTCAGTTGTAAAAAAAAAAGTGTGCCTACTATGAGCACACATGGAAGGCCGATACGTCTCTATAATACTCCCACCCACACACATGCTAACGGGCAGCAAGCCACGGGATGACAAACATGTAAGATATGCATGCAGGCACCAACACACACACACACACACACACACACACACACACACACACACACACACACACACACACACACACACACACACACATACACACACACACACACACACAACAAACACACGGAAACATTTGTACGGCTTTACTTGTGAGGACATTCATTGACATAATGCATTCCCTAGCCCCTTACCCTAACCATCAAAACTAAATGCCTAACCCCAACACTTACACTAACCCTAACATAAACCTAATTCATAGAACCTTCAAAACCTAGTGTTAACCCGGACAAAATGTCCTCACTTTTCCAAAAATGTCCTCTCTCTTATGATTTAAAACTCAAATTGGTTCTCACAAAGATAGTTGTACAAACACACACACACACACACACACACACACACACACACACACACACACACACACACACACACTTAATCTCATAAGCAGTGCTGGTCTCTGTAACCCCATCCCAGAACTAAACTGTACATTTGAGTTACAGTGCGCTCCATCCAGCTGCTGTTTGAATACTTTTTGAACGCAGGGTCCAAGGAATCGTTTTATTATTTTTTTTTTCCTCAATTTCGTCATCTTTCGTGTCCAACGCATTTACATCCTACATGTGCAGTTATGGAGCAGACCCAGCCCTCCCATGGGGCACCCTGCATGCTCACCCAAAGTACACAATCAAAAGACTTCTCCATAACTTCATAAAAAGCCCGGGGGCTAAGTCAAAACCATTACGGTTAGCAGGGGCAAAACGTTCGCCCGTAATCAGTGTCAAGAGTGATTTTGTACAGTGGTTATGCGGGGGCGTGTGTGTGTGTGTGTTTCTGTGTGTGTGTGTGTGTGTGTGTGTGTGTGTGTGTTTCTGTGTGTGTGTGTGTGTGTCTGTGTGTGTGTGTGTGTGTGTGTGTGTGTGTGTGTGTGTGTGTGTGTGTGTGTGTGTGTGTGTGTGTGTGTGTGTGTGTGTGTGTGTGTGTGTGTGTGTGTGTGTGCGTGTGTGTTTGGCGATAAGTTTTTTGGGGGGCGTTTGGAGGTGAACGGCACAGACAGGGCAGATGTCTAAAGATGAGGTGTGGGCAAGAGTACGTGCTGGAAAAGACACACACACACACACACACACACACACACACACACACACACACACACACACACACACACACACACACACACACACACACACACACACACACACACACACACACACTGCCATTTAAACAAGACACTGCATGGATTCCTGGGCCTGTCATAACTGTTTAGACTGCCTCACGGACTCTGGAGTCAATCAAAGATTCTCGGCATCTGCTGCTAGCACTGTCTACGCGGGTTAAAAATAACCTCCCTCTCTTTAATAACTCATTTAGTCTGTCTGTGTGTGTGTGTGTGTGTGTGTGTGTGTGTGTGTGTGTGTGTGTGTGTGTGTGTGTGTGTGTGTTCTCTCTCCTGTTCAAAAAAACTTTTCAGACAGAAGTTGCTGTTTTGGGAATTGTCTAGAAAATTATGTGTCAACAAATGAATATTTAAGGCGAGTGAGGCAGACAAAAACAACAGCTTTTTTTTAAAGCGTTGGTCAATTTTGAGATTTATTTAGCTATTTTGCTTCCATAACATGTCTTCTTTCATAGAACCTCTACATAAAAGGGCCAACATGTTAATGTAGGTGTTTGTTTGACTAAACCTTGTCTGTTTGCGACTGTATATTTTATCTATACAACCATCTTTAACGGACATCATCTCAATTCGTTTTTTTTCAATATTCTGAATCAAAAATCTTTACACTTACATCAACTACACTTTCAGTAATCATTCTTAGCACTATTCCGAAGGTTATTAAGGAAGGATTTGTTCATATGTTGTAAACTGCCTGATTTATACTACATTATGTTCTTAAAAACATGCAGAAAATGCATTTTTAAGACCTGAACATGCACTCTCTCATAGCACCAGCGAGATGCATTTCATAGTATAAATAGTATTTCAAAGACCATAGAGACTGACATATTTACACGCTTGCATTTAAAAAACACAAAACAAAAATAAACTCACAGCAGTCTGAGCGAGTGCAGCCCACCGAAGGCCATCCTGGGGAGGCAGCGCAGGGAGTTGTAGCTCAGGATTCTGCAATGCAAAAATAATTACACACGGATATGAAACGTCAGCTGTTTCCATCGTACTACTGTCAGCACTATGTACAGCTCCGGAAAAGATTTAAGGAAAAAACAAGTCTGGATTTTTCTTAAATCTTCATCTCTCTACATACTTTATTGAAAAAATGCTCTTAACGACAAAACAATGTATTGTGAATTTGGTAGAAATGTTGTCAGTAGTTTATATTATGAAACCAACATGTTAATTCTACTCAAACATATGGCTATAGGTAGTGAAAAGAGAGACACTGAACAATTGGAGTGGTCTCTCAATTTTTTTCCTGAGCTGCAGTAAAGAAAACGTTCTCTTGTTTAGTGATGCCGGTTTAGGACTTACAGAGTGGTGAGTTGGCTCATGTTGGAGAAGGACGAGTTGGTCAAAGAGTTGATCTTGTTATTGCTGAGATCTCTGGAAGGCAAAATAAAGCAGTAGTTAGTAAGTTTGAGTTATGTTGATTTGAATGAATACATTTGCATTGTTTGTGTGTGTGTGTGTGTGTGTGTGTGTGTGTGTGTGTGTGTGTGTGTGTGTGTGTGTGTGTGAGTACGCTTTAACCTACAATGTTAAAGGTGGACTCAGCGATTTTGGAGAACGCTTGTGTGTGTAGGATGACAAAGAAATGGATGGTGTTCATACACAGCGTAGACTATGTTAACTGATATGTAAACAAAGGGAATGAGAACAAAATGGTCCACTGTAGCTATAGCAACTTAACTGGTTACGGAGCCTAGGCTTTTTATAAACACATTTTTGTTTCAGGTAAAGGGATCTTGAGGAGATATTCACTGATGTTGACAACAGGCCTTCAATAAAGTCATAAAGAAAACGACAGCAGTACACAAATAGAAAGCACAACGAAGTCCTACATTGTCAAACACTTGCCCTGCGTTCCAATCCCCATACTTCCCGACTATTTAGTATGCCAGAAAAAGATTTAGGATGTCCCGATACATGCACGTCAATTGTAGTATGCTGAAAATACATGAATGCCCCAATAACTCCAATAGCATTTTGGAGTATTCGTCTTTATTCTTGACATTTCTCGACATAATGAAAAAAAAAACTTAATTATCTGATTTTTTCTCTCTCTCTCCTGTGGCCCTAAAACTCTTCTGTACTTTAGTATGTAGTGAAGTGAAAAAGAAAAAAGTATGTCATTTGGAACGCAGGGTTGATCATGTGAAATACATATTCGAAAAGGAGTGGGAAGAAGTCGTACTGTATATATACACCGGGACGTTAGACAGACGTATAAACTTACACCAGCTGAAGGTATTTGAAGGCTGCGAGCTCCTTTGGCACAATGCTGAACTGGTTCCCATCCAGATATCTAAACAGAGAGACACAAACATCCAGTAATGAGTCAGTGGACTCCGTGTTAGGATTCAGCCGGAGCGAAATAAGATACGAGACCTTCAAAACACAAAGGTTTAACAATACTTTGTACATCTGCAATCAACTTTTGGATTGAAATTTAATTTTGTGGCAGCAATTTTTTTTGGTTCCAACAACTTTAATTTGTTGAGAACCGTGAATAAACAATAAACATAGCGCTTGATTTGCATGTTACACCGATTTTTTCCCACATTTTTCTTACCCTCCTCCCCCCCCCCCATACACACACACACACACCCTACCACCCTACCTAGCCCCAAAATTGAAAAACAAAGCTTGAAAGAGTGAATGAATGAATGAATTTTTATTATTGTGTCATGTCCAAACAAGGACCCATCCCCTTCGGGATTATAAGACACCAACAACTGTATCAAATTCAAATGATAACATTCACTTCCTGTAAATGGTGATCACATTTCACAGTAGGACAACAAGGAAACAGACGCAAAGAAAAGAAAAGAAAAGAAAAGCAAACATAAAGATCTCATTTATAAGTGTTTTTTGTTCTCTTGGTCTTATGGTGTGTGATATGATAGAAAACTCCAGAAAATATACTAAGTGGACATTGGTAATACCATCAAATACTAATATATATATTGCCGTTGTGGAGTCCGTACATTCAAGAAAATGTGATTACTGTTGTTTATTTTCTAAACCAATGTTGTATTTAGCTTGGAGAACATTTACAGTAATAAAGTGTTGGATTATATCAACATATTTCAACTGCAGTTTTCAGAAAGCATTGTGAGAAAGTTAATGCAAACTGTATTAAACCTGCAGTGTGTAGAATTGTCCATATTTCTGCATATTTTGGACCAAGGCCTAGTGCCGCCATCTTGAAAGTGTTATAATTGAAATGTCATCAGGTGCATTGTTTAAAATTTAGAATTGTTCTTGTCCTTGAAGGCCACTGTAGCTTCTGTTATTATTCGAAAGGGGTGGTGTTACCCAGGGAGCGTTGCATTCTAGAACTTTGTAGAACTTTCTTGATGATGTCATATTACACACTGCACCTTTTTAATGCAACTGCTCAACAGTACAATTCATTCTAGTTAAGGTTCTCTCTATATCTTCATTCACTCACATTCTGCAGCGTATGAAAAAGGGTGTAGAACGTACAATTTCCAGCTTCGGAAACAATGCAATACTACCTGCATTGTAGTAAGTGAGGATACCACATATACCATTCCATAATATATGTATTGTGTTATATTTGGTGTTATACAGTTCATGTGAGAATGATATTCTGCTTTTAATTTGGGGTTCTGTTTCTATATCTTCATTCACTCACATTCTTTCACATTTGTATCTCATGCAACGTTGAAAAGGTGCAAAATTTATTGCACTGTAGTAAGTGAGGATAACATACAGCTCTGGAAAAAATGAAGAGACCACTCCAAATGTTCAGTGTCTCTCGTTTTACTCTTTAGAGGCATATGTTTGAGTAAAATGAACATTTAGATATTATAATATAAACTACTGACAACATTTCTACCAAATTCACAATACAAATATTGTCATTTAGAGCATTTTCAATAAGTAATGTAGAGATGAAGATTCATGAGACATCCAGACTGGTCTCTTAATTATTTCCGGGGCTGTATATTATATATATTACAGTTGATGTGAAATTGTATTGTGTTTAAGTTGGCAGATATGTTGTACTCTGTGAGCTGTTAAGGTGCAGGGCGGCTTGAGGCGGTTATTATTGTGGGACGTCTCACTCTTTCCCAGGCCGTCTCCGCCAGCTCAATCTCATGTTCCAACAAACAGCTGAAATGTTTGGTCTTTCACTTCCAAGTTCTCACTCGGCATTGTGTCCAGACTTAGCGAAACATCCTGTATAACAATTCCTCTTCCAGAAACATAAAAACTGGGTCATGTATCACTCCGATGAATAACAGGACTAGAGGGGGAGGGGGGCTGTGGTGAAGTGGATAGGGTGGTGGACCCGCAACTACAGGGTCGGTGGTTCGATCCCCCGTCTCCCCGCCACATGTCCAAGTGTCCCTGAGCAAGACACTGAACCCTAAATTGCTCCTGATAGTTAGCCTGCACCCTGCGTGGTAGCTGCTGCTGCTATCGGTGTATGAATGTGTGCTCCAGTTGTAAGTCGCTTTGGATAAAAGCGTCTGCTGCTAAATGACATGCAGTCTTGAGCTGTTGAGTTCATTCTCAACATCGTATATCGTCTTTCTTCTCAAAGTCCACAATGAAAACAAAATGTCCTCCGCTCATTTTCTCTCTCTATTTCCCGTGGCCCTAATTCTCTCCGTACGTTCCTGAAAGTGACCCGGCGATCTACCTTCTGCAGTGACTAAAGGTACAAAAAGGTGTGTGTGTCTATGCACGTCCTGTGTGTGTGTGTGTGTGTGTGTGTGTGTGTGTGTGTGTCCATGCGTGTCCTGTGTGTGTGTGTGTGTGTGTCCATGCGTGTCCTGTGTGTGTGTGTGTGTGTGTGTGTGTGTGCGAGTGTGTGTCCATGCGTGTCCTGTGTGTGTGTGTGTTAACATACTGATGAACATCATGCCTGCAGCGCTGCAACTGCCCCGAACAAAGTGCTACCAGAGGGGCTGCATGTCACGGTGATGTATGGGCCATTAAGGGGCCCAGGGCCTTTCTCCTGCTATTGTTGTTGACTGTATATACAGGGCGGGAAAGGCAAGGGTGTGTGTGAGTGTGTGTGTGTGTGTGTGTGTGTGTGTGTGTGTGTGTGAGTGTGTGTGTGTGTGTGTGTGTGTGTGTGTGTGTGTGTGTGTGTGTGTGTGTGTGTGTGTGTGTGTGTGTGTGTGTGTGTGTGTGTGTGCCTCTGGGTTCAGACGTAATGATAGGTAATGACGGGGCACAGGACACTTGGGATAATGACGGAGCAGCGAAACCCTCCAGATGACGAGATGAAAGCCCAGAACACCTGGTCACACCTGCTGGGACAATGACAGGCCTAAAGGCTCGCACTGCGTGTGTGTGTGTGTGTGTGTGTGTGTGAGAGTGAGTGTGTATGTGTGTGTGTGTGTGTGTGTGTGTGTGTGTGTGTGTGTGTGTGAGAGTGTGTGTGTTTGTGTGTGTATGTGCGAGAGTGAGTGTGTAGAACTTGTGTGTGTGTGTGTGTGTGTGTGTGTGTGTGTGTGTGTGTGTGTGTGTGAGAGTTTTAGTCTGAAGCAGTATTGGAAAGTTCCAGACCGATTCCATTCCCTCCCCTTTCCATTGAAAACTGCTCATTAAAATGTCCTCTCGCTCCCCTTTGCTCCCGTGGACAGGCTTTTGGCCCTCGCACAAATATGCACACACACACGCACACACGCACACACACACACACACACACACACACACACACACACACACACACACACACACACACACACACACACACACACACACACACACACACACACACACACACACACACACACACACACACACACAGATCCTTGGCTCTGAGTGTGGGAGTGACATCATGCTGCAGGGAACACAGGAGAAGCAGGTCTGGGAGAATGACTGCTTCAGATATGTTTCTAGCCCTGTACTGTTTGCTTTGATTGCCTTTATCTTTAAACAGTTCAATACGTTGCTGAAGACTCACTTTTTTTTGCATTGGTCGACTCTCCCTGAGATTTCTTAATTTTTTTTATTCCCGGTAAAGGGTTTTTACTGGGAGTTTTTTCTCAGCCGAGCTAAGGGTGTAAGGGCAGGGTGTCATATTGTGTCATATTGTGTCATATTGTATCATATTGTATCATATTGTATCATATTGTATGAAATGTAAAGCCCACTGAGACAAATGTATTTGTGATTTTGGGCTATACAAATAAAACTGATTTGATTTTGATTTGAACACAAGTTGAGACTTTGGCACTTTTTTTTCTCATGTTTCTTATATGTTGTTTTGTATTGAATTTTGTAACAGCACTTTGGTCAGCTGATGTTGTTTTTTGAATGTGCTATAGAAATACATATAATACAGACTTTGACTTTTCCTAGCAATGAGTTTGTCTGTGTATAAATGCTTATGTGTTTTAATGTGAGATATGTTCTTGAACTTTTATCTGTGTGTGTAATATGCTTCTTCTGTTATGTTTTCGCTGTCAACCTGCCATGAAGTAGCCTGGTGCTACCAGACCGTTGTACTTCATTTCATTTGTGCAGAAGGTCTGGAATCGCTCAATTGACAAACGTTCACTCACTTGAAGGCGGGTGTCTGTTGAAGTTTAAAACTATTGGATCTGCCCAGTGCCACTCTGGATCTGCCATAACCCATCGCATAACGTTTGGTCGTCACGTATGTCATGCAATCAATGTCATATGTCATGAAAATGAAAGGATTAAATAAGTGTATACTTCTTCCTGCTCCTTTTCAGGCATATCTCAGAAATACAGATAATTTGTTTTCTTTTTTTTTTTTGTGAAAACATAATTTGTTTATTGTATTTCCATGCTTTTCATTTTGTTTTGTATGTTTGATATGTCTGAAATAAATTGAATCAAATCAAATCAAATCAAAAATAAATAGAAAATAAAAAAATCAAACCAGCTCACAGTTCGGTGACGTTGCGTGGGATGCCTTTGGGCAGAGTGTGGAGGTGCTTGTTGCTGCAGCGAACCACCGTCTCCAGACAGGTGCACTCACCGGGACACTGGGGCCGCGGCACACAGCTGGACTCCTCCACACCTGAGGAAGAAACAACATGCGGGAGTCAGATAAACCATAGAAGAAGAGATTGGAGGACTGATCGGAAGGGGAGAAATGACATGTGTTTGTTTTTCTAACCCTTTAATTTTTTTTTATTAACATTTATTCGACCAGGTTAAGTCCCGTTGAGATTACGAATATATTTTTCTGTCTTGAAGAAATGATGAAGGCACTTGCAAATGACAAGTTAGGACAACGTTTAAACCGTGACTTTGATGACTAATGTTTTACAGCTTTACTTCAATAAACTCTTATTATTTTCTTCTTTTTTATAAGATTTTATTTATTTAAATGTATTCCTAAAATGCACCAAAAGACTGACAGAAAGGAAAATCTTGGAAGGATAATGAGAATCGGTATGAACAATTAAATCATACTTAATACACAATTCCATATATGTTTTTTGTGTTCTATGTGTGTAGGTGGATTGTGGCAAATGTGTTTTATAATGCAGTGGCTTGGAGCCCAAGACAAATTTCCCTTTTCGGGACAATAAAATATATGTTATCTTATCTTCTTAACTCCAAGCACTGAGAACAACCAAAGAAAGAGATGGAAAAGATTAGAGTAGAATAGACAGAGCAAAACGTAAAGGAGAGACATAGTGCCACGACAGCACGATCCTTCAAGCAATGACAAAGGAGCAAGAGAAACATGTGATAAGTGAAAAGGGACAGAAAGATAGATAGAGGGAGAGAGAGAGAGGGGGGGGGGGGTGAGAGGGAGAGAGAGAGAGAGAGAGAGAGAGAGGGAGAGAGAGAGAGAGAGAGAGGGGAGATATGGATAGAGAGAGAGAGAGGGGGAGATGGATAGAGAGAGACACACACACACACACACACACACACACACACACACACACACACACACACACACACACACACACACACACACACGTATACACACAGAAGAGCCTCTTGCTAATGTAGTATCGACCAGCAAAGAGCAAAAAGAATGGGAGCCAGCCCCTCGGCCCCCGAAGACAAGTGTAACATTCATTCAGGTGCAAATGGGCTGCTGGCCGGTCAATAAGGCAAACAGCTCAATAGCTCCACACTCAGCCCCGGGCCATCGACCCAAACAGCTTAGGGGGGAAACTGCTGAATATACCAATCTATTCGGTAAACAAAAGACCGGGACAATAGCCCTCGTTATTTAAGATGATGTCAGACACTTTAAAGAAGGTTCTGGCTCATAACGTATCGCTAGAGAGAGAGAGAGAGAGAGAGAGAGAGAGAGATAGAGAGAGATAGAGAGAGAGAGAGAGAGAGAGATAGATAGATAGATAGATAGATAGATAGATAGATAGATAGATAGATAGATAGATAGATAGATAGATAGATAGATAGATAGATAGATAGATAGATAGATAGATAGATAGATAGATAGATAGATAGATAGATAGATAGATAGATAGATAGATAGATAGATAGATAGATAGATAGATAGATAGAGTACAGTTTTGAAAAGCTTCATCATTCACACACCGACAGGTTAGTTTAATAACCTAGTGGAAGGTCAGCTACCATAGGGGAGATAGATGCTTATCTGCTTTCTAAGAGATAGAGTGGTTCATTTAAAGAGACATTGCGGGTGAATCGGGTAAGATGTGTAACTTATAGATATCATCATCATGTCATATTGCCAGTTGAACATATTAGAGTCCAGATTCTTACAGAAAACATTTTGAAAACAGTTTTGTTTTTTAAGAACAAAAAAAAAACTATCATAAATCAGACAATAATGAAAAAAAAAACTTCTTTATCTGATTTTTTTCTCTCTCCCGTGGCCCTAAAACTCTTCTGTACTTTAGTATGTAGTGTAATAAAAAATAAAAAAGTATGTGATTTGGGACACAGCAGGGACAGTCTAGCTAAGGACGCACAGAAAGACAAGCTGTTTTAAATAGCTATAGTGATATTTTTTCCCATGTCCCACTCACTCTCAACTCACCCGACACTTGAGACACAGCCCCTAGCTAAGCACACATAGAAATATAACCTTATTTAAATGGTGAAATACACTTGTGTTGTCCCATGTCCCACTCACCCTCTTCACAGCGGAAGTCGGGCAGAGCGACGTCTTGTAGTGGGATCTCCTTGAGGAACCCGGGCCGCTGGCAGCGAGGGTTCCCCGTCACTATCTTCTTGCTCCTCAGCCAGTCGCCCAGCCAGGCCAGGCCACAGTCACAGTTAAACGAGTTCGCCAGCAGGTTACTGGGAGAGAGAGGGAGGGAGTATAAGAGAGGTCGTTAGAGCATTGTGTCTGTCTGTCTGTCTGTCTGTCTGTCGGTCGGTCGGTCGGTCGATCGATCTATCTATCTATCTATCTATCTATCTATCTATCTATCTATCTATCTATCTATCTATCTATCTATCTATCTATCTATCTATCTATCTATCTATCTATCTATCTATCTATCTATCTATCTATCTATCTATCTATCTATCTATCTATCTATCTATCTATCTATCTATCTATCTATCTATCTATCTATCTATCTATCTATCTATCTATCTATCTATCTATCTATCTATCTATCTATCTATCCATCCATCCATATCCAGTTAAAGGAGTTGGCCACGAGGCTACTGGGAGAAAATTAGCATAAAAGACATCATAAGAGCATTGAAATGAAATGCACAAAAGTAGTTAGTTGAGTGTGTGTGTGTGTGTGTGTGTGTGTGTGTGTGTGTGTGTGTGTGTGTGTGTGTGTGTGTGTGTGTGTGTGTGTGTGTGTGTATGTCAGGGGGCATAGCCAGAAATGGACCTGGGTGCCACTGGCCCACCCACATTACTCACCAGTGCGTCCACCATAAAAAGGTTAGCTGATGTAAGGTTACCACCAAAACATTGGCCACATAAAGTTCTATAAAATGTCGTCAGAACTGTATATTGGTGGATGGGTAATGCATTATCCCGTATTATATCACATTAGGTCATAATTAGGCGTTTAATATTCACACTGTCGAGTTCAAGCGAACCAACATATGAGCTGGAGAAACCATTTGAAAAATATAAAGTATGAAATAAAGTTCCAGTGTGAATGTGTTACTCTTGTGAGGTGCATGCAGTTCTCGATGGGCAGTGTGTGTATGTGTGTGTGACGTGTGTGTGTGTTTGTGCGTGTTTGCGAGCGTGTGTGTGTGAGTGTGAGTGTGAGTGTGAGTGTGAGTGTGATCGTGTGTGTGCGAGCGAGCGTGTGTGTGCATGTGTAGGTGTGTGTGTGTGTCTGTGTGTGTGTGTGTGTGTGTGTGTGTGTGTGTGTGTGTGAAGCCCTTACAGAGTGGAGAGGGTCTGCAGAGTGTCGAAGGCCCCAGGAGCGATGGTAGTCAGCTGGTTGTCGTACAGAGACAGCAGACGCACGTTATGCAGACCGGTGAAGCTGTCGTTATGGACACAGCTGATCTTATTGTTCCTCAGCATCCTATTAACAAGGAAATACATTAAAACCCTTCAAATAAGAATGTGTTCTGAATGGCCTGTCTGGTTAAATAAAGGTTAAAATAAATAAATTAAAATAATAAAAAATAGAAAAAAAAATAATAGTTAATAAAATTAAAATTAAAATTAAAATTAAAATTAAAATTAAAATTAAAATTAAAATTAAAATTAAAATTAAAATTAAAATTAAAATTAAAATTAAAATTAAAATTAATACAAATTAAATTAAAATATTATATTGAATTTCAAAATGTCAGCATGTCCGATGTGTGTGTGCGTGTGTGTGTGTGTGTGTGTGTGTGTGTGTGTGTGTGTGTGTGTGTGTGTGTGTGTGTGTGGCATCACTCACAGCATGCGCAGTCCGTCCAGCCCTCTGAACATTCCGCTGCGGACCGAGTCGATCTGATTGGCCGAGAGGTGAAGCTCGTTGACTGATGACGCTCCTTCAAACGCCCCGTCTTCAATCTCTGTGATCTTGTTGTTGCTAAGATTACTGTAGAGGGGAAAAAGAGTTAACATCTTTATTCTATCTATCTATCTATCTATCTATCTATCTATCTATCTATCTATCTATCTATCTATCTATCTATCTATCTATCTATCTATCTATCTATCTATCTATCTATCTATCTATCTATCTATCTATCTATCTATCTATCTATCTATCTATCCATCCATCCATCCATCCATCCATCCATCCATCCATCCATCCATCCATCCATCCATCCATCCATCCATCCATCCATCCATCCATCCATCCATCCATCCATCCATCTATCTATCTAGATTTTTTCAATCTCTGTGATCTTGTTGTTGCTAAGGTTACTGTGGTGAAAAATAAATATCACAAAAGGCAAAGTGAGACTATTCAAAGGGACACACTGTGGGTGAATACGATAAACTATTTAACTTAAAGATATCGTCATGACACTTTGCCAGTAGATTACTTAAAGCATTTTCTTTTGATAATGTGTAAATTTGCCTATCTTCAAAACATGTTAATATGTATTTTGCAGGACAGATTTTGGATACAACCTTTTTTCAATATTATATTATATAAAATATTAATATTTATATACTATGATATATATAAATATATAATATATATTTATATATATATTTATATTTATATAAAAAACTATGTAGAGTACATGT
>NC_137215.1:5086833-5089333 GCF_949987685.1 Ammodytes marinus | reverse complement strand
AAGTAATTATAATATACATAAGTACGTTTAATTTAGTGCATAATACCTTAGAAAGGGTCTCATATATGTCCATATTTCTGCAAATCTTGGACCAAGGCCTAGTGCCGCCATCTTGAAAGTGTCATAGTTGGAATGTCATCAGGTGCATTGTTCAAAATTTAGAATTGCTCTGGTCCTTGAAGGCCACTGTAGCTTCTGTTATTATTCGAAAGGGGTTGGGGTTACCCAGGGAGTGTTGCATTCTAGAACTTTGTAGAACTTTCTTGATGATGTCATATTACACACTGCACCTTTAAATGTACTATAAGCGAAAGGCACAAATTAGACCCAAGTTGTAGTGAACTCACAATCATCCTTTTACCTGTTGGAGAATTGTACTTACATGAACGGTGTAGGCAAGTTGAAAAAAAAAATAAAAACTCCGCCACATGATGGGTGATATATAATTAAAGTAAAAAAGCGGAAGGCAATGATAAGGTATGTGAACATTTGGGAAGCACTCACCTGGGATGAAGTACTGCTCTTTAGCTGTGATGGAGAAAAGAAAGAGGGTTTGAATGTCAGTGAGACCGGTCTGGTGTGCATATAGCATAGCTGTTGGGTTCGCTATGCTAACAGGTCATATATAAAGAGCAGTATATATGACGACACATGTCTCAGAGCATTATGACAGTTAAACAGAGAAGCCCTTAAGAGACTGTCTCTGTGTGTATGGCAATGATGACAAACTAGTTAAAGGTGCACTATGTAACTTTTGGGTGTGTCGGAGAAGGTCTATTCTCATAACTGAATAAATAAACTTTTACTCCTGAGAAAATGGGATGCCTGGAACACTGTTTGAAGTTAGAAAGCTAGCTTGAAAGTTACTGTTTTGACTGTTGTTGTTGTTTACAGCAGCAGGGCCCCACAGTTTGGTTAACAACCTTATTCTAGTCAGTTACAAGTGCCTCCAAATAATTTTGTTTTGATTTATGATTTTAGAATTATTCAATACTAAGAATTACATGTGGAGTAAATATGTGTTGTAAACTTAACTGCAGGGTCTGCTTATTAAAAATAAAACTAAAAAAACTGCATAGTGCACCTTTAACTGGTGTTAAAAATGGTGGCAAATATTTGGCTGTTGCTAAGGAAACAATGATATGAAGGAAAACAGCAGGATGGTGGGAAAAACTGAAATAAAAAAACGTAGAAGAAAGAAAGAAAGAAAGAAAGAAAGAAAGAAAGAAAGAAAGAAAGAAAGAAAGAAAGAAAGAAAGAAAGAAAGAAAGGAAAATGGCAAAAAAAAAGAAAGCTGTGGGAACAAAACGAAAGAGTAATAGAAAGAGAAAAACACATGGCGCTCAGAAGGTCTAGCCAAACAAACGAGACTATAAAAGAAGTGTGAAACCTCAGCGGTGTGCGGTGCCAGACAGCATAGCGGGACATAAACACACAATGGTGGGCACAGGGTTTGAGCGGACAGGGGAAAGAGCCTGGCTAGTGCAGTGAAAGAAAGAGATTTGAGCCTGGCAGACAAAGTAAAGGGAGTTACAGCGCCCTTAGAGAGGTGGGTTAGGCCCTAAACTGGCAGCAGGGCAGAGTAATGGTGGGCACACACACACACGCACGCACGCACACACGCACACACACACACACACACACACACACACACACACACACACACACACACACACACACACACACACACACACTCTAGCCCCTTTATACAAGCATTTAGCCTGGTGATGTGAGCTCACTGCGGCTTGAATGTGATACCAGACAATGTGATGATGTCGTCCCAAGTTCATCTGGGGTAGAGTATTGATTGAGGAGCACCGGGCGCAGTACCAAATAAAACCTAATGCCAGGAATGATCACTCATTGACAGGACTATTAGGAGTGTGCTTCTCCATGAGAAATAGACTGTGTGGTACTACAGGCCTGTCAATGATGTATAGGAGATATTCATACAGAATTACTGTATGTCATTAACTAAAGCAGTGTTCTTTTTTTTTTTTTTTTTTGTAAAGCAATTTGAGTTGCCTTAACTGTGTATCAAAAGTGCTTTATACAGCAGTGGTTCTGAGCGAGTGATTTGATTGGACGAGAGACATTCTATGCGTTCTGAAGGAGTGCTGATATAGAGCGACAACATGCTCCCTCTCATGTGATATTGTTTAAATATGAATAAAGTTTGATTGAATGAAGTCAAAAATCATCCAGAAATACAGAATTAAAGTCGGATTGAGTAAGCTGCGAAGAAGAAGGCACAACCATATATTTGAAGGGACTTGCATGTCAATCCGCAACATTTTTACATGCACATTGCACACTATCCCTACATTCCAAATCACATACTTTTTCTTTTTTCCTACACTACATACTAAAGTACAGAAGAGTTTAAGGGCCACAGACAGGAGAGAAAAAAAAAATCAGATAAGGAAGTTTTTTTTTCATTATGTCGAGAAATGTCAAGAATAAAGACGAATACTCCAAGATGCTATTGGAGTTAGTGGGG
>NC_137215.1:5069333-5074333 GCF_949987685.1 Ammodytes marinus | reverse complement strand
AGAAATGAGACTGTTACATAAACATTATAACATTCCTGGTAGGGGGGGTTTTTCATTATGTGATTTCTTGTCCCGGGACCCTTCCCAAATGATTTAATTATTCTATTAGAGACAGAATCAGATTTACTGGGCGCCTCCTGCAACGCTACATTTATGTACATTCACGGGGGGTAGAGGTTTTTTTTTGTCATACATTGGCCACCGCAGCCACTTAACAGTTTTGAGTTTCCCACAAAATCCCCCCCCCCCCCCCCCGACCCCCCCCTGTCCTTCAAAAGGAGCGGCCCATACAGTTATGGAGCGATTTTTCGGAGCGGCCGTTGAACATTCTTAGGATAGCAGCGACTCCAGACCACCGGATTCCTGCGGTGGTAGGGAGCTCTCCCTGTCTGTTTTCGTCTGCCTGTCCCGAATGTGTGTGTGTGTGTGTGTGTGTGTGTGTGTGTGTGTGTGTGTGTGTGTGTGTGTGTGTGCATGTGTGTGTGTGTGTGTGTGTGTGTGTGTGTGTGTGTGTGTGTGTGTGTGTGTGTACAGCAGAGTGACAGCGCTGTGGTCTCAGTCCCGGGCCAAGTGGCTTTAGCGCCTTCTCTCATCAACCCTGTGTCTGTTTTTCGACTGGCCCGAAAAACCAGTCTGGCACTCTACATGCTGTTTGCGTGTGTTTGTTTTAAGCGTCACTGTCCGCTGTGTGTCTCTGTGTGTGTGTGTGTGTGTGTCTGTGTGTGTGTGTGTGTGTGTGTGTGTGTGTGTGTGTGTGTGTGTGTGTGTGTGTGTGTGTGTGTGTGTCTGTGTGTGTGTGTGTGTGTGTGTGTGTGTGTGTGTGTGTGTGTGTGTGTGTGTGTGTGTGTGTGTGTGTGTGCGTGCCTACTCGCTGTGGTCTGTGTCAGCGTATTTAAAGGTGGAGTAAGCCATTCTCGAGAACGCTTGTTGTCAAAATCACTTTGT
Source organism: Ammodytes marinus (assembly GCF_949987685.1). Classification (NCBI taxonomy): domain Eukaryota; kingdom Metazoa; phylum Chordata; class Actinopteri; order Uranoscopiformes; family Ammodytidae; genus Ammodytes; species Ammodytes marinus. The sequence goes on along the minus strand of NC_137215.1, from coordinate 5,073,388 downwards.
GTCAAAATCAGTGAATATCTCTCCTCGCGATCCGCTACCTGTCCGTACTGTGTAAGTGTGTATGCGCTGAAAAAAAACAAGTGTTTGTACACAGCCATAGGTTCTGTAAAACGGGTATGTTTGCTATAGCTCAAGCGGGTCTCCTTTGTTTGCTTACATACCAGTTTACAGAGCCTAGGCTGTGCATTAGCACCAGATGGTTTACCCCCTTGCGTGCACACACACACACACAGTTCGGTCAGGATGCATTTTTCGTAAGGAGATATTCACTGATTTTGACAAAGAGAAGTGATTTTTTACAACAAGCGTTCTCCAGAATCCCTGACTCCATTTTTAAACAACCCCCCCCCCCTCACTCAGCCAGTCGATGACACACAATGCTTCCTGACAACTGTTTGCTCATTCAGATCGATGTGCAGAGGCAACTTAATCCCTCCAATCAACAGAGGATCGGCCGCGTCCCAACACGCGCAGACAAAGAGAAACAATTCCTCCGAGTCGCCTTTGAAACCAGGCAATCAATCGTTCCCATCCAATTTATCAGACCGAACATTTGTATGTGTGTGTGTGTGTGTGTGTCCATGTGTGTCCGTCTGTCCATGTGTATGTGTGTGTGTGTGTCCATGTGTGTGTGTGTGTGTGTGTGTGACTCTGTCCGTGTGTGTGTGTGTGTGTGAGTATGTCAGTGTGAGCTAGTGTGTGTGTTTGTGTCAGAACAATCAATGGTCTTCATCCTTTTCATTAGGGTCTGGGCATGGTTTTCATTAAGGGGAAACACATTATGCCTTTGGGTATTCACCACCAGTTTTCGTGTGTGAGTCAGAGATGGGATGGTAGGACCTCAGCTGCGGATAAAAGGCAGTTTTCGGGTGGTGGTGGAGGGGGGCGGTGGGGGGGCGGGTTTGAATTTTATGGCAGACTTCAGTCATTGTAGACAAGAGACTTTTGGTGCATTATGATAATAATAATAATCTGTTGTGGTAGTGTTTAGGCTAAGACACACACACACACACGCATGCACACACGCACGCACACACGCACGCACGCACGCACGCACACGCACACACACACACACACACACACACACACACACACACACACACGCTGGAAGTACAGAAAGCAGCTAAGGACAGCCCCACAGCCATAAACACAACACTGGCATTCATTAGACGCAGAGCGGGGCAGGGAGGTTGCAGGTCTCTCTGATTTGTACATAATGAGAGCAGCATGTGTGTGTGTGTGTGTGTGTGTGTGTGTGTTTGCATGTGTGTGTGTGTGTCTCAGTGAGTGTGTGTGTGTGTGTGTGCGTGTGTGTGTGTGTGTGTGTGTCTCTCAGTGTGTGTGTGTGTGTGTGTGTGTGTGTGTGTGTGTGTGTGTGTGTGTGTGTGTGTGTGTGTGTGTGTGTGTGCATGTGTGTGTGTGTGTGTGTGTGTTTCCGAGTGCCTCATTAACGAGGCATTAGGCCTTGATACCCAGCAGCCTTGATACCCAGCAGCCTTTGCTGTAATTGAAACTGATTCTATAATGAACTTCAAGCACAGATCAAACCTGCCCTGCACCAAATTACTGTGCCCGAATATCTCCCCCCTATATCCCCCCTATTCCCCCCTATTCCTAGGCCCGTTGATCGGCCGTCTCCAACCCGCCTGTGGTGATACGCTAAGCCAGGGAAGAGGGCAAGAAGATGGATAGAAATATGGAGGAGATAGGGCGAATAAAAAGGGTTAGAACACTGTCAGAGATGGGGGTAAAGTAGAGGACAGTTGTTCCCCTCCAAGGTAACATCTGCACTAATCTAAACTAATGAAGGAGCAGCTATTGAACCCAGAGGTAACTACGATACATCTCTGGAAAAAAATTAAGAGAGCACTCCAATTGTTAACTGTCTCTCGATGTACTCTTTAGAGGAATATGTTTGAGTAGAATGAACATTCTGGTTGTATTCTATAAACTACTGACAACATTTCTACCATAATGCGCTACTCTGTCTCCTAACTCTACGATAGAAACACCCGCCAACAATTTCGAATAAGAAAAGTCCTCCACCTCAGACGACCCATCTGTGTGGCATATGAGCTCACTGTGTAGCGACCGTGCCGTTAGACTTTGTGTCACTCGATTTTTCAATGAAGTCATGTCATTCAGAGTGACAGCTAGCAGCTAGCCCCCTCCTTCAAAGACACCGCGCGCCCCCCTCCCTCCTGAATGTCGGCCGGCTGATGTCGGAATGTTTAAAAACAAAGGTTCTCAAACGGAATTTTAGAATCCATGGTCTGAAAGCATTTTTCAAAATCGTGCAGTAGCTCAAACAGGGGGTTCAGTTACCCTTTAATAACAACATTTGTATTGTGAATTTGGTAGAAATGTTGTCAGTAGTTTATAAAATAAAACCAAAATGTTCATTCTATTCAAACATATGCCTTTAAATAGTAAAACAAAAGACACTGAACATTTGGAGTGGTCTCTTAATTTTTTCCACGACTGTATACCCAGCTGTACCTTAGAGGGTAAAGCCTACTGAAGGTACAATAGGGCGCTTTATTTTCAGAGTGTGTGTACGTACAGGGTTAGACCCTCTGATGTGCAGGACAGGAGGAATGCCGCATGATATAAGCCAGCGTTTCACCCCCCCCTCCCCTCCCCCCTCCGCTCTTGTAAAAAGATGAATCAGCGCATAGTAAGAGTTTATTAGCGGGACACGGTTAAGCACCAATTAGATTGTGAAGGGCACGGAGACTTTTAAAAACGTCTGTACCCATCAACTATGTGAAGGAAAAGAAAGGAATCCGCTCTGTGTAAAAGCTATAAAACGTAGTGCGTGGCAGAGGCGGTTATATCTCTCTCAGCCTCTGTCTCCCTGTTCTCCCATTAGTGCCGCTATAGCTGGTTATGGGGCTCACAGATCACGTCTGTCTAAGGGAGAGAGAGATTCCACTTGTAGAACAGTACAACCGGAAGGGCACGCTGAAAAGGTCTTAAGGAGCTATAGAAATAAAAAGAAACGTGGCGCAAAAACCCAGGTGCACGTTTGGGGAATGAGGCTGACTTGGTAATATCTCGAAAAACCCATATGAAGTATGTTTTTTTTCTAAAGATAATTTTTTTGTAATTTTCAAGCTTTATCAGAATGTACAGGGTTGAAATGGGGAGACAGATAGAGAGAGAGAGAGAGGGGGGATGACTTGCAGTAAAGGTCCACGGGTCGGATTTGAACCCGCGACCACTGCAACGAAGGCCGGAGCCGATATGGTACGCACTCTATCCACTACGCCACCAGAGCGCCCCGACGTGTGGAGTCTTTTAAATGATTTAAAGGTCACATGTTGTGCTCATTTTCAGGTTCAAAAATGTAATTTGGAGTTCTACTAGAAACTGTTTTCATGGTGTAGTGTCCAGAAAACCGTTCACATTTCTCACAGTGCCTTTAAAGAATCTCCTCTTTTCAGCCTCTGTCTGAAACGCTCTGTTGTAGAGCCTTTCTCGTTAAGCCCCGCCTTACAAAAAAAAGCCCAGTCTGATCTGATTGGACCTGAACTGCCTGTTTTTAATATAACTGGGTGTTTGTGTGGCTTATCAAAGGTGGCTGTAGTGCTAAGTTAGTGTTGGTATTAATGAGGGGGCGTGGCTTCTCCCTGTATGACATCATAAGGGGGGAAATCTGACTGGGTTTTTTTTTTAAACACAGGTTTTTTAAGAAAAGTCGAGCTGGAGAAAAAGCTACAGGGTTGATTTTATCTCATACTGTGGGACCTTTAACATTTCTTCCGGGTGGTCATCTAATTAGACAAGAACACACACTCACACACACACACACACACACACACACACACACACACACACACACACACACACACACACACACACACACACACACACACACACACACACACACACACACACACACACACACACACACACACACACACACACACACACACACACACACACACACACACACACACACACTGAAAGTCCAAATTAGGATATTGAGCTCACAGCACTGGATGGAATTGGGTCAGGGTTGTTGGGGAACATGGGATCTTTAGCTGGGTATT
>NC_137215.1:5014333-5016833 GCF_949987685.1 Ammodytes marinus | reverse complement strand
ACACAAAGAAAATACAGCTCTGGAAAAACGTAAGACACCAGTCTGGATTTTTCTTCAATCTTCATGTCTACATAACTTATTGAAAATGCTCCTAATGACCAAAAATGTATTGGGATTTGATATAAATGTTGTCAGTAGTTTATAGAATGCAACCAAAATGTTCATTCTACTCAAACATATTCCTATAAATAGTAAAACGAGAGACATTGAACATTTGGAGTGGTCTTTTTTTTTACACACACACACACACACACACACACACACACACACACACACACACACACACACACACACACACACACACACACACACACACACACACACACACACACACACACACACACACACATACACCTTCACATCACCCTTCCATAATCCTTAGTTCAAAATCACTCCAAGCCAACCATCAAAACGCCCTGACATGGTAAAACAAAGTGTGCTATATCATTTATTGTCTACTGTCATAATGTTCTGCTACATTACCGCTGTGGTTTATAACAGTGAAGTGAACTCTAGGCCGGACACACCCAGGTATGCCACTCCGCAGTGCCACACTTAAAATCTGTGCGGGCATGTTGGTTCCTCTGCATATCTGCTATCGGTTACAGCTCAGGTGAAGAGACACACACACACACACACACACACACACACACACACACACACACACACACACACACACACACACACACACACACACACACACACACACACACACACACACACACATTCCTTCTGACTCATTATAGAGTGTTGAGAAACACAAGGCAGCGATTTAGCCGCTAATCTGCGCGGGGTTTTATATCTCCACGGTTGGTTTTGGAACACACAGACACACACACAGACAGACAGACACACACACACACACACACACACACACACACACACACACACACACTGATTCCCCAGGGAATACTTTTTACACACTGCAACAGATCCATTCTGGGTGGTAGCTGGTTGCTGGTTGCTGGTTGCTGGTTGCTGGTAGCTGGTTGCTACTCACTCACATTGTTGCCGGGACAAAACAGAAAGATGTGATAAAACTGTCTTGTGATTTCAGTTAAAGGTGCAGTGTGTAATATGACATCATCAAGAAAGTTCTACAAAGTTCTACAATGCAACACTCCCTGGGTAACCCCACCCCTTTAGAATAATAACAGAAGCTACAGTGGCCTTCAAGGTCAAGAACAATTCTAAATGTTAAACAATGCACCTGATGACATTCCAACTATGACACTTTCAAGATGGCGGCACTAGGCCTTGGTCCAAGATATGCAGAAATATGGACATATATGAGACCCTTTCTAAGGGAAAAAAAAATAATTAAAAAAAAAATGTTGTGCTATTATGCACTAAATTAAATGTACTTATGTATATTATAATTACTTTCTACAAAATCTGCTAGGAAATAAAACCCAAAATTCTAACACACTGCAGGTTTAAATGTGTTAAAGACTTACTTCGATGGCAGCACTAGGCCTTGGTCCAAAAGACCCTTTCTAAGGAAAAAAATAATAATTCAAAACAACAACTTTTTTCAGCTATTATGCACTAATGTAAACGTACTTATGTATATTATAATTACTTTCTACAAAATCTGCTAGGAAATAAAACCCAAAATTCTACACACTGCAGGTTTAAGCAATACTAAGAAACTATACTAAGAAAAACTAGTTTAAACCACTTTGTGAAAAAATATACAATGTACAGGTGATATGAAAGTAGGGGAAGGTGGGGTGATTTGTGCATTTTGGAAGTTGCGAAACCCCTTGTTTCTAGAAAACCGTGGAAGAAATTGGAAATGTGACCACATATTTAAGAAGAGCCGTCCATTTGACTCATCCTGTAAAGAAGGGAGACACAAGGAATAAGATATAAGCACGTTTAAGCTCAAAAAACTGTGTTTTGCCTTTCAAAGTAAAATTTCCATGATCAAGGTTTTTTGATTATTGTGTCTGAACAATTATAGACACGTTTGAAAACATTTGACACATGTTTTAGTGCTTTGGTATGCTACACTTTGAGTCTATATAGTTAGCACAATGTCAACCCTAAATTGCTGCATCATGCCTATTATCCAAAATTCTGGGGATGGGGTGATTTGTGCGCAAGGGCCTGGGTGAGTTATAAGTAAGTCAGTAAGTAAAATGTATTTATAAAAGCACATTTATGACAGTTTGCACTGTCCAAAGTGCTGTACATAGTGCATTCAGTAGGTAAACAATGAAGGTACAATAACAATAACCAAAATAAAAGACGTAAAGCCCATACATCCACATAAACACAGATAGTAGTGCAGAGGTAAGATAGTTAATGGGGAGGAAACACCAGGGTGTACATATGGGTTTTGAGCCTTGATTTAAAGGCAGAAATGTAGGGGGAATCACATTTGTCAGGTGGCAGTTGGTTCCACAAGCACGGAGCAACTAGTGCAAAGTACATTTCTGAGAGTTGTGCCAGTGGCATGGCTGTATACGCTGGTCACCAAAAGAAAGTGATTGTC
>NC_137215.1:4991833-4994333 GCF_949987685.1 Ammodytes marinus | reverse complement strand
TCTACTGCTGAGAAAAAAACCTGGACGTACAGCAGAAGGCATAAAATCCATGGGCGATCACCAAAGGCTTTACCTCATGGATTTACGTTGACCGTTTTGTTGTAATTACTCAGAATTCCTAATGGGAGCGACAGAAGTTACGCACTTATAGCTTTAATTAATTAAATAAGATAAAAATGCATTCTTTAATATTAATTTGTTAAAAAAAAAAATAATAATCACCATATGTAGGTTTTTACCAAAATAATAATGTTCCCTTTATTTTGAAAATCTTGCATGCATTCCCCATCCAAAGCCCTTTGTAGTGGGAACTCATTACGGTGTCGGCTTAACGACTGCATGACAGTCAAGTGTGTAAAAAAAACTAACTCCCCACAAATCAGCGATCCTGTGTTCATTTAACCGACGGCCTTTTATTAACACAGCCAGCTTTCTTCCTTCAAAAGCTTTTTTAATGAGAGCAAGCGATCTCATCTGCCAGCCCTCCGTGCTCTCTGTGTGTCTTCTCAACGGGACGTCCCGGACAAACAGCCACTTTGTTATACAAGCCTTTTCCCCCCCAAAACCAGAGCTCTAGAAAGGGGCAAAGAGACGTAGGCTGTCTTTGAAAAGCCCTATACTAACGTCCTCCTTCCTACATACTCAACATGTATATACTACATACTGTCTACTTAACGATTGATTGTGTATGCGAGGTTGGTCGGACCGTTTACACTGAAGTATACAGAAGCAATAAAGAATTTAAAAAAAACTTCTGTGTCGTTTGAAAAGACCCAATGCATTGTGGGGCGGTTGAGTAGGAAAAAGTAACCTGTCGATCCATACACAGAAAAATATTCCCGGAAGTTAGTACTCATCCGGGCATTTCTCGTCTATCTAGAAAAATGTAAACTGTTTTACTTTTGAATAGGCTACTTAGCTATTTTTAAAAGCAAATACTATGGTGATTGAGGTAACTTCAGGAAAAAAAAATTGACATGGCAACTTTCACTTGTGGTGTAGTCATTGTTTGAGCGGGAGTTTCTATTCATAAGATACTGGAGTTTGTCCAGCACTGGTAAGAAGTAGACATCTGGGTTAGCACTCCACTTGATGGGCAGTTCACACACACACACACACACACACACACACACACACACACACACACACAAACGCACACACACACACACACACACACACACACACACACACACACACACACACACACACACACACACACACACAGCGGGCTTTCACATTAACCTCTCTTGTTAGGATCATAAAGGATAATACAAGCTACGGTGTGCACTGTGAGCAAGTGTAAAAGCACACACACATACACACACACACACACACACACACACACACACACACACAGGTATATACGCAAATCTAAGACTCTCTGTCTCTCATTCACAGACAGACACACACACACACACACACACACACTGACAGACAGACAGACAGACAGACAGACAGACAGACACACACACACTGACAGACAGACAGACAGACAGACAGACAGACAGACAGACAGACAGACAGACAGACAGACAGACAGACAGACAGACACACACACACACACACACACACACACACTGACAGACAGACAGACACACACACACACACACACACACACACACACACACACACACACACAGACACACACACACTCTTCCCGCGGGACGGCTGAGAACCTTTTAAGTCCATTAGAAGCTGCTGGCGGTAGCGAGACGGTGTAGCCCAGACACTCTCAAGAAACACATCAGGAAAAATATCTCTCATGTCTTTTATACCTCTGTCCCGGTCCCACGCTTTACTAGACCTGACATTTAACAAGCGCTCCAAGTGCTTTCATAAAACAGCAGCTGTCAATCACACACATATCGCCATAACGATCGTATTATTTTCGATTGCCACGATTACCCCTTGGAATTGGGATTGTACATTTTGTTTTAACTGCTCCGTTTGGCGTAGTAGTGGATAGAGCGCGTACCATATCGGCTCCGGCCTTCGTTGCAGTGGTCGCGGGTTCAAATCCGACCCGTGGACCTTTACTGCAGGTCATCCCCCCCTCTCTCTCTCTCTCTCTCTCTCTGTCTCCCCATTTCAACTCTGTACTGTCAAATGAAGCTTGAAATCCCCCCCCCAAAAAAAAAATGTACGGGGCTTTCTTCCACAACTGAAAAGCTTAAAGATCCAATTTCCAATTTGTGTTTGTCTTTTGACCCACGCCAAGGGTGAAGCACAAATGAGTGTGTGTACATAGCGGACAGTGTGTACATAGCGGACAGTGTGTACATAGCGGACAGTGTGTACATAGCGGACAGTGTGTACATAGCGGACAGTGTGTACATAGCGGACAGAGCGAATCGATTAAATGTAAGATCGCAATGTGAAACAAAAGTCTCATTCTATCCCCAGACAACGTGGCATGAAGAAAAGCCAGCGATAAGCTACAGAGGTTTAAGAATAATGAGGGTGAAGTTAGATGGCATGAAACAGAGGGAAGTGTGTGTGT
>NC_137215.1:4984333-4986833 GCF_949987685.1 Ammodytes marinus | reverse complement strand
TGAAGGCTTGAGAGAAGGAGGGAGGGAGGGAGAGAGAGAGGGAAGGAGGGAGGGAGAGAGAGAGGGAGAGAGGGAGAGAGGGAGGGAGGGAGGGAGGGAGGGAGAGAGAGAGGGAGGGAGAGAGAGAGGGAGAGAGAGAGAGGTAGGGAAGGAGAGAGGGAGGGAGGGAGAGAGAGGGGTGGGAGAGAGGGAGGGAGAGGGAAGGGAGGGGAGGCAGGGAGAGAGAGAGAGGGAGGGGAGGGGGAGGGAGAGAGAGAGAGTGAGGGAAGGAGGGAGAGAGAGAGAGAGAGAGAGAGAGAGAGGGAGGGAGGGACAGAGGGAGAGAGGGAAGGAGTGAGAGATAGAGAGAGAGAGAGAGGGAGGGAGGGAGAGAGGGAGGGGGGGTGACCTGTGTTAGGGCTGCCATGAGTTTTGGTGGTAATGTAAATTGTTAATGTGGGTTTCAGATGAGGGGGAAAGTCTTTTATAAGGTAACCACTTTATGTGTGTGTTTGTGTGTGTGTGTGTGTGTGTGTGTGTGTGTGTGTGTGTGTGTGTGTGTGTGTGTGTGTGTGTGTGTGTGTGTGTGTGTGTGTGTGTGTGTGTGTGTGTGTGTGTGTGTGTGTGTGTGTGTGTGTGTGTGTAACGGCCCTTTCATATACAGTCTATGGCCACGGCTTGTGTCCATAAAGTCATCTGCTGTGCACATTTCCATGCGGCTAGCACTATTGATTTGCTAATGAGTTGGTTGAGGTGTGGTTGACTGTGTGTGTGTGTGTGTGTGTGTGTGTGTGTGTGTGTGTGTGTGTGTGTGTGTGTGTGTGTGTGTGTGTGTGTGTGTGTGTGTGTGTGTGTGTGTGTGTGTGTGTGTCTGTGTGTGTGTGTGTGTGTGTGTGTGTGTTTTGCCAGCCTGCCAGCCGCTTTAACAAGCTGTCGGGGGAGTCCTGGTGCTGTCCAGATGAGCCAGAGTATGCGGTGTGTGTGTGTGTGTGTGTGTGTGTGTGTGTGTGTGTGTGTGTGTGTGTGTGAGCCCACATATCCCACTGTGGGCATTCCTCTCAGGCAAAAGCCAATAAAGAAAAACTAACTCCCAACCCACGTCTGTCTGTGCCCTCTCAGCTCCGTCCCACCACAGCCGACCGACAGGGAAATGCCTCACACTTGTTACCACCATTTTTAACATGTTTACGGTTGTTTTTATCAGTCTCCCTACCCTCACTAGTGGAGCAGACGAGTGCTACAATCTTTCAATTCGTGATACAAGCGTGAAAATTGGCATGAGCAATATCCATGGGTCCCTTAAAAAAAAAATGTTGTCCGAGAAAATTAAATTTTATTAAAAAAAAACCCAATAAATTTCTGATTTTCAAATTCGCAATTTCAAATGTCTCGGACAATTGTTCTTGTCCAGTGACCCGTGGAGAATGCTCAGGCCAATGTTCACGCTTGTATCACGAACTTAAAGATTATGTCGAAAATTAGCACTTAGCCGCTCCACTACACGTAGTACAAGTTCTGAATAAAGAAGGAAGTAAAACTAGGTATAAAAATATCGGAAATTGGTCGTATACCTGCAATAAATGGAAGCAAACAGAGTCATTTTCCCAGTAAGTTTAACTCTACTCTTTTTCGAGTTTTGGTTATCAAGAGAAGATTTCTTATTTGAAGTGTGCACGGTTGAGAATAAAATAAATATGTTGAATAAAATAAAATAAAATAAAATAAAATAAAATAAAATCAAATAAATAAAATAAAATAAAATAAAATAAAATAAAATAAAATAAAATAAAATAAAATAAAATAAAATAAAATAAAATAAATAAATAAAATAAAATAAAATAAAATAAAATAAAATAAAATAAAATAAAATAAAATAAAATAAAATAAAATAAAATAAAATAAAATAAAATAAAATAAAATAAAATAAAATAAAATAAAATAAAATAAAATAAAATAAAATAAAATAAAAATGTGTTGTTTCATGTGTGTTCGTGCTGGGTGGTTCAGTGTATACTCACAGCCTCTCCAGCTCCTTCATATCATCAAAAGCTCCGCGCTCGATCACAGTCAACTGATTCTCCATAAGTTGTCTGTAGAAAGAAAAACAGAAATAAAGAGCTATTTAGAAACTACGTTGGTATGTAAACAAAGGGGGCTAGCCCACCGTAGCTAGCAGCATGCCAGTTCACAGAGCCTAGGCTGTGTATTCACCCTGGATTTTTTTCAGCACACACACACAGTAGGGACAAGTAGCCAGCTGATGGTGAGGAGATATTCACTGATTTTGACAAAAAGTGATTTTGACAACAAGCGTTCTACAGAAATGCTGACTCCACCTTGTACATACGAGCTGGGTGCAGAATATTCAACACCTCTCTCTCTCTCTATCACACACACACACTCACACACACACACACACACGCACAACACACACACACACACACACACACACACACACACACACACACACACACACACACACACACACACACACACACACACACACACACACACACACACA
>NC_137215.1:4980320-4984133 GCF_949987685.1 Ammodytes marinus | reverse complement strand
GTGTGTGTGTGTGTGTGTGTGTGTGTGTGTGTGTGTGTGTGTGTGTGTGTGTGTGTGTGTGTGTGTGTGTGTGTGTGTGTGTGTCTCACAGGCAATGCGGTCTAACATTTGACCCATTTATATATTACATGACATTGTTTCTGCGTGTTGCAACAACCTTCTCAAAGTGTTTTTTATGTGTGTGTGCGTGCGCGTGCGTGTGTGTGTGTGCATGCTTGCGTGCGTGCCTGTCTGTGTGTGTGTGTGTGTGTGTGTGTGTGTGTGTGTGTGCATGCTTGCGTGTGTGCCTGTCCTGTCTGTGTGTGTGTGTGTGTGTGTGTGTGTGTGGTGCGTGCGTGTGTGTGTGTCTGTGTCTGTGTGTGTGCTTGCGTGCGTGCGTGCCTGTCTGTGTGTGTGTGTGTGCCTGTCTGTGTGTGTGTGTGTGTGTGTGTGTGTGTGTGTGTGTGTGCGTGCTAGTGTATTTCTACAGTATTTACGGTTCCTGGAAATGTCTTCATATGACTTTAAAATGATCCTGTCCTGAAAGCATCTATCTTCTAAAGCCCCATATTGGCCAACGCACCTGTTCAGTTATGCTGTGACATTAGGCAACCACTTAAATGCCACTATATCAGCAGCTGCAGCAAGCCTATGATGCTTTAAATAGTCGGAACCCACACACACACACTCACTCACACACACACACGGCACACACACACACACACAAACACACACACACACAAACACTCACACTCACCTCACACTCACAACACACTCACACTCACACACACACACACACACACACACACACACACCACACTCACATCACCACACACACACACATACACACACTCTTTATGGCATATTCTGACCTTTTCCTCGTGGCATTTGATACAAAGATGCAATGTTTTCAAAAGAAGTTCTTGAAAATAGCTCGGTGATAACTAGGTTTTTGAAAGTTGCCCGGGTTATGATAAAATTACCTCTGTAGCTCTACTGTCTGATGCTGCAAAGATTGATGGCTGTGTGTGTGTGTGTGTGTGTGTGTGTGTGTGTGGTGTGTGTGTGTGTGTGTGCGTGTGTGTGTGTGTGTCTGTCTGTCTGTCTGTCTCTGTGTGTCTGTCTGTCTGTCTGTCTGTCCTGTCTGTCTGTCTGTCTGTGTGTGTGTGTGTGTGTGTGCGTGCGTGCGTGTGTGTGTGTGAGATTCTCTGGTGCTTCGGTTGAACGCACTCATGCATGGTCGGTCAACTTTACTGTTCACTGGCTGTGTAAGTAAGTTCTCCGTGGATGGACAAACCCAGGTGAACCCGCCATCTTACACACAGAAAGGTAAGATGAACTCCAAACAAGCATAAAGTCAGGTCAGGAGTCAGCCGCTGGTTATCATCTAAAAGTGAAGGAATTCATTGAATGTCGCAAAAAAAATTGTTTCGCCATTAGAGGGAAAAAAATCGAAATGTTTTACTTCTGACGCAATTTTTCAAATGGGCGTAATAGCATGGTGATGTAAAACCAAGCTAGCGGGCGCCCGTAGCTCTGTGGGTAAGGACACCCCGCCCCCCCCCCCCCCCCCCCCCCCCCCCCCCCCCCCCCCCCCCCCCCCCCCCCCCCACCACGTGCCAAGGCCCCGCAGCAGACCCGGGTTCAAATCCGGCCCGGGCCAGCTCTCTGCATGGCCTCGCCTCTTTGTCCCATTTCAACTCTGTCTCTCCAATCTGTCCCGTGAAGCAAAATGCCCAAAAAATATCTAGAAAAAAAAATAAATAAATAAAAACAGCTAGCGGTGCTCTGTGTGTGTTGATTACTTGACTGTATCAACATATGCCAAAGTAATACAGTATATTATGGCGTCTATACGTTATTAAATCGCGTCCAAGTAAAATCTGGTGTTTATTAGCTATAGCTACTATATCAGTCGCTGCTATTGTCTTTGTTTTACAATCAAAGTGAAGCCGAGTGAAATGGCTTTTGGCACGGCAGCAAAGGCACGTTCACTCATAGCATAGACAGATGTGTTTTTTAGTACTGGGGTTTTATCACGTTACAATACAGGGCTTTATGTATTACTGTGTAGTGGTAGAACACTATTAAGTATCATTTATTTAGTCTTTATATACAGAGAAGTGATTTTCAACGTTCCGAGTGATACATAAAATCCATTCTTCCGGAAAGGATTCCCAGGGCAGACAAACTTCCTGGAGAGTTATGTCATGCTGTGTCTGTGTGTGTGTGTGTGTGTGTGTGTGTGTGTGTGTGTGTGTGTGTGTGTGTGTGTGTGTGTGTGTGTGTGTGTGTGTGTGTGTGTGTGTGTGTGTGTGTGTGTGTGTGTGTGTGTGTGTGTGTGTGTGTGTGTGTGTGTGTGTGTGTGTTGGTGTGTGTGTGTGTGTGTGTCATAAAGTGGATTTATGACATCACTATCTAACCCTCCATTCATCTTTTCAAACGTCCCGAGAGGAGATTGATGCCTTGATGCCTGGGAGTATTTTAACATTGTGCACCGTCCCTGGAGTGGGACAGGCCAGGCTGCGTGTGTGTTTGTGTTTTGTGTGTGTGTGTGTGTGTGTGTGTGTGTGTGTGTGTGTGTGTGTGTGTGTGTGTGTGTGTGTGTGTGTGTGTGTGTGTGTGTGTGTGTGTCAGGCCGCATGCTACGCTCCACCTAGCCACATCACTATAATTCAAAGGGATTGCAGCTATAATGCTACAATGCTGAAAAACTCATTATGTTTATGTGTGTGTGTGTGTGTGTGTGTGTGTGTGTGTGTGTGTGTGTGTGTGTGTGTGTGTGTGTGTGTGTGTGTGTGTGTGGTGTGTGGGGGTTAGAATTGAGCAATGTTACATGAAATGGACCCCCGATACTGGAGGGAGGATAAGCAAACACACTGGCTATAGCTATAAGGCCATGTACCGACACTGATACACACTCAACACAGATATACAACCATCCACATGTGCTCTGTTTCTGTTTCTCAAAGACAAACACAATGGCTGTACAAATATACTGTGTCAAGGAACGCACGCAAGCACACACACATAGAGTACTTGCATGCACACAAATAGTGCCGGTTTTGGAATCTCTCTCAAGGAATTGTTCTGAAAAATCACTTTTTGTCAAAATCAGTGAATATCTCCTCGCGATCCGCTACCTATATACTGGATGTATACTGAAAGAAAAAAATCCAGCATTAATAACCAGCCTAGGCTCTGTGAATGGGGCCTGTTTACAGAGCTAACAACCATGGGGCCCATTTGTTTGCATTCCAGTTTACAGAGCCTGGGCTGTATATTTACACCAGGGTTCGACATAACCCGGGGCCAGTAAAATCATATGCAGGGCAAGTTGATTGGCCAGTCACTGTCCCGCCCGGGCAAGTAACGGCCAATCACAGTTCAGTATCTTTTTGTAGACTACATCATGGTTCATTGAAATGCGCGTTGAGAGTCGTAATGAAAGCAGTGTTTATTTAAGACTCAATATAATAAACCTAATATAAATTATATTTTTTAATGAAAGGCCAGTGGACAACCGATGCGTGGGCGTTTTGACAGGCGGAGCAACAAGCGGGCGCACTCTCGCTCCGTTGGCAGAGCTGCCTACCGTCCGCCTGCGAGTCGACAAATCAATCGACTTACTTTGGCCCCTTTCTTTCTTCCCACAGCAGAGGTTGAGGTGCAGAAAACTGCGCTTTTCCTTTATCTGCCGGCCGCCGTAATGTTACAGTATTTGCATCAAAGCCCCAATGGTAATACAATGTTTGTAACACAAGTTTTTCATCAGCGCGAGCATTACAGGCGTGACTCCTCCTTTTAATGCTTCAAACCTCTGTTCCTTTTTGA
>NC_137215.1:4940320-4965320 GCF_949987685.1 Ammodytes marinus | reverse complement strand
GTGTGTGTGTGTGTGTGTGTGTGTGTGTGTGTGTTGTCGTGTGTGTGTGTGTGTGTGTGTGTGTGTGTGTGTGTGTGTATGTGTGTGTGTGTGTGTGTGTGAGTGTGTGTGTTCCTGTAACGAAGGAGAGAATCCCCCTGGGGAAGAGAGGGAGGGAATCAACACCTCAGTCCTTGGAGGCAAAAAAAAAAGCCGGGGCTAAATAGTGGATGCATCCTTAACATGTAGGCCCCACACACACACACACACACACACACACTGAGAGACACACACACACACACACACACACACACACACACACACGCACACACGCACTGAGACACGCACACACACACACATGCACACACACACTGAGACACACACACGCACACACACTGAGACGCACACAACCACACACCTACCTACCTACCTACACACACACACACACACACAAAAAATATACATGATCTGTTTGGAAAGCAGACCGCAGCCATAAAAAGTAAGTCAACACTTTATTTTCAGCTCAGCGTGGAACACAGATTAATATCACAATAAATACAAATAAAAAGGCAAAGAGCTCACAACCAGTCCTGCTCTGTAAATGTTATTTGGATTTATGTGCGTAACATGGCACCCAGTCCCTTCTATTAATGTCTCACACACACACACACACACACACACACACACACACACACACACACACACACACACACACACACAAAGACATAAAACCGGACCGCGTTGAGATTTGGAAAAATTGAATGATAAGTAGCATCTGCGGCCCATTATTTACTTTAGGGGGAATTCTTAATAAACACACACAGACACACACACACACACACATAGACACACATAGACACACACACACACACACACACACACACACACACACACACACACACACACACACACACACACACACACACACACACACACACACACACACACACACACACACACACACACACACACACACACACACGTATTCTTAATAAATATTAAGTTGACTTTAACTTAAGAACAGTGGATGTATTTGGAAGTGGAGCCGTACGTTGACAGTGTAATTGTAGCTTCGAGGAAAAGTTTTCCAAATGCGTGTGTGTGTGTGTGTGTGCGTGTGTGTGTGTGTGTGTGTGTGTGTGTGTGTGTGTGTGTGTGTGTGTGTGTGTGTGTGTGTGTGTGTGTGTGTGTGTTTGTATTGATTTGCAGTGTGTGGAATTGAAAATGAGTATTCTGGATGTGGGGAGGAAACAAAACGTGTCCCTTTTTTTTTTTTTTCTTTTTTTCTCCATTTTTATGGAGTTCATTCAGTCCAAAGTGCATTGTTCAGTTATCTGCTCGATACAAGAAACAGGGAGACACTTTAAACCTGCAGTGTGTAGAATTGTGGGTTTTATTTCCTAGCAGATTTTGTTGAAAGTAATTATAATATCCATAAGTACATTTAATTTAGTGCATAATAGCTGAAAAAAAAGTTTTGAACTATTATTTTTTCCCTTAGAAAGGGTCTCATATATGTCCATATTTCTGCATATTTTGGACCAAGGCCTAGTACCGCCATCTTGAAAGTGTCATAGTTGGAATGTCATCAGGTGCATTGTTTAAAATTTAGAATTGTTCTTGTCCTTGAAGGCCACTGTAGCTTCTGTTATTATTCGAAAGGGGTGGGGTTACCCAGGGAGTGTTGTATTCTAGAACTTTGTAGAACTTTCTTGATGATGTCATATTACACACTGCACCTTTAAAGCTATGGTGCGTAACTTCTGTCGAGTTATTTTAAAGTGTTACCCACTATTGGTTTACTGCTGTAGCCTATAGCACCTGATGGGCGGTCATGTAAAAATAAGATTTAGGATTGATAATAATAATAGTTGATTTGCATATCGTTATAGCCTCATAGCATAATCGCCTAAATCATATTTACTCTACTCTACTTTTACTCTACATCTACTCTACTCTACATCTACTTTTCGTTAGCCTAATAGCATAATTGAAAAGTCATATTTTAAGGGTTATAGAGTGTAGATGTAGATGTAGGGTAGATGTACAATAGAGTAGATGTAGAGTAAAAGTAGAGTAGAGTAAATATATGATTTAGGCAAGTATGCTATGAGGCTAAGGATATGGGATCTGTCATTCAAACTTTTAACATCTGCTTTACAGTCACTGTGAGCCGCTGTGGCCTGATGTTTGAGCTCCTTCTACAGGTTAAACCAGGGAAGAGGAGGCATGTGTATCCATCCTTAACATGTAGACCAAGTGATGCCCACACACACACACACACACACACACACACACACACACACACACACACACACACACACACACACACACACACACACACACACACACACACACACACACACACACACACAAAACTAGAAGGTGTTTTTTACCCATTCAGCAATTAAAAAAGCAAAAAGCAAAAAGCAACAGGTAAGGGCGAGATGCTAAGCTAAAAAAAACATTAGAGTTTATGTGCATCTGTCTGTTTTGTTGTGTCATTATTTCTGAACATGTGCTCAAGCAGGTGTCACACACACACACACACACACACAAACACACACACACACACACACACACACCTCCAAAAAGACGTAGCTCCATCTGTAGCAGTAAAAGTGTCAGTGCTAGTAGATCTTCCCTGTATGAGGCTAATTAAAGAGCAGACAGTGGTGTTTAGTGGTAATGGGGGGGTGGTAACGTCCCATCGCTCTCACACAGTCCTGATAGGAATGCACACACACACACACACACACACACACACACACACACACACACACACACACACACACATGCCGGCAGTTTACAAACCATCGGACCTAGAAAAAAAATTTTAAATGGAACTTAAATGAACATGTTATTAAATAAATGTAGCTACACACAGAAAGGCATTTCAAAATATAAAATGTGCATTGTCAAAAAAATATAGCACCGAAATGTACAAATTGACAATATCTCTAAAGCCTGTGTGTGTGTGTGTGTGTTCGTGCCTGCGCGTGTGTGTGTGTGTGTGTGTGTGTGTGTGTGTGCGTGCGTGTGTGTGTGTGTGCGTGTGACTCCAATGCATATGTATCTATTGTTTGGACTTGAATGTAGAATTCAAAGGAACATGCTTGTATCACTGAGAGGCATGTTGGCTGAGTAAAGGGATGAATCACTTAGCTCCGGAATGCTTGACTCAGAACTATGAAATGTGTTTGATAGATAGAAAGAGACACAGAAACCTGACAGATAACCACATTCAGCATCTAGGCAACAACCGCAGCATTCCTTTAAAGGTGGAGTCAGTGCTTCTGGAGAATGCTTGTGGTCAAAAACACTTTTTTTGGTCAAAATCAGTGAATATCTCCTAACGATCTGCTACCTGTAATGTGAGGTAGAAAATACATCCAGTGTTAATACACAGCCTAGGCTCTGTAAACTCTAAACTGTTATGTTGCCTATCGACAGTGGGCCCCCATTGTTTTACATACCAGTATTAACACTGGAATTTTTCTTCCGCACACACACACACACACACACACGCACGCACATACACACACACACACACACACACACACACACACACACACAGACAGACAGTACAGACAGGTAGCGGATCGTGAGGAAATATTCACTGATTTTGACAAAAACAAGCGTTCTCCAGAATCACTGACTCAAGACAAAAGGCAACAAAAAAAATCCCTCCTAGTTCATTGTTGAAAAAAAAAACACAAAACTATGCGAGTGTCTGCAAAACTATTCTAACCCTGAATTTACATCCCCCCTCCCCCCCCCCGCATTTGTTGGGCTTCTGCTATTTCACTATCTGTAGCTTGGGACAAAAATACCTCCCTGGAGAATGCATTTTAATGGATACACTGTCAGCACAATCACATAGAGTATGTGCCTGTGGTTTGTGAGTCCACAGCAGATAATGTAAAGTTGATTACAGTACGTCCGACTCATTTTACAGCCATCGTGATTATTCTTCCGAGTCAGGATCGGAATGCTGAAATAAAAATAAACAAAAGCCCTGCGGAGTTTTGGCTTGAAGACAATGTTCTATTCTTATATCCTGGATTGTGTCTGTGGTGTATTTACAGAACCTGAGAAAATGCAGGGACCATTCTGCACAGATGTTTACAACGTATACTTACAATACCAAACATGCGTTGACATGGGACACCATAATGACACACTGAGACAGCCGTCCTATTGTGGGGGAGCTGCCTTCACTCTTACTATACACTCTCACACACACACACACACACACACACACACACACACACACACACACACACACACAGTTTTACTATTGTTGGTCATATTCAACGTATAACAGATTTAGTTTACTTATATAGCCACGTTAGTTTGATTTGAATTGTCATTTTCCTTCTGTTTTATATGTAATACAATGGACTAGGCTTTCTAAACTGTTCACAAGCATTTTGAGGTTGGGTTTGAGTTTGATCTAGACACTATTAAAGTTGTTTTTATCTGTATGGGAAATAATGTATATAATCAAATAGGCTTTACCATGCAGAGCGAGCCAATGTATTTTATTATATATTACTTTGTTGGTCTCAATTCATTAAATATGCAGTGGTCACTTATTCTTTTGGGGGTATATTATATTGAACAGCACAGGAGCAGTAAATAAGGATGTATTCTCATATTGGTCATGTCTTAACATGTCCTAACTCTATTTCTACTTGATCAAGAATGCACTGGACCTGGGGAGCTCTCAGTGATTATTTATTTGTAACTAAAGAGCTCCCCCTTGTGGCAGGAAATAAAGCTGCACCACATAACTGCAGACAGCAATATCACACATTATCGGGAGGGCGAGCAAATGAAAAACACATCCCCCATCCTAATCAAACACATACAGGTGATGCTCATATTATTAGAATATCATGGAAAATTAATTTGAAATTGAGGAAAGAATTCATGCAAAAGGGTCCCAAACCAAGTACTGAGTACACATGGATGATTACACTGTATAAAGGGCTGACATTACTGTATTTAAAATCCCTTTTTTATTGATTTCATGTAATATTCAAATTTTCTGGGATTTTGAATCTGTTTTCATAAGCTGTAAGCCATAATAATCAAAATCATAACAAATAAAGGCTTGAAATATCTCACTTTGCATGTAATGAGTCTATATGATATATTAGTTTCACATTTTAAGTTGTATTACTGAAATAAATGAACTTGTGCACGATATTCAAGAGTTTCACCTGTATTTTGACCGTACCAATATACAATTTTAAATACAGAAGGCAGCTTTTACTCACACCACACTTTAAGTTATACTTTCTGTACTTAAATAGTATATTTGTCTACAACTGTATTTTATTCTACAGTATGTTATACTTGCATATGACTACATACCACTTCAACATATATTTTGACATTACAAAATAAATGATGATGAATACAGAAGGCAGCGTTTACTCACACTTTAAGTTAAACTTATTGCTCCCCCTTGTGGCTGTCAATAGAATAACATCATGTAACAAAAATCACTCCTACAAAAACAAATGTCTCAATACAAAACAGGCTCACATATGGCTACATCCTACTAAAAACATGTTTTGACATTGCAAATACAACAATATTAATATAGAAGGAAGCTTGTACTCACACAACACACTTTAAGTTATACTTTTTGTACCTAAAAATAGTATATATATATATTTGCTTCAACTGTATTCTATTCTATAACATTGTATTCCTATATTTGAACTTTTCCCTCTTATGTCTTAGATTCTCGTTCTCACTTGCAAGAAAGAGCCAAACGACAGATAAAAGAACGTTCAACTTGTTGTCTTTTTAATTCCAGTGAGTTGCAAAGCTTCACAGCATCATCAAGCTTCACAGCATCATCAATATCATCAGTTATACACGTTCAATTAAGTCAGAAAATATCACGTTATAGTTCAAATGTAACAGCTTGGCTTGGAGTGAGCATTTACAGTGGAAACGGCTACTGATAGAGCTAAGACAACAAGGAGGTTAGAAAAGTGGGAGTGGCTCAAATTCGAATTCTCCCAGAATGCACCTGGGTTAACAACCACAGAAGAAGACCAACAACAACAGCATCTCCATTTGTATCAATCTAACAATTGAAAATCATGTAAAAAAAAAATTATATCAAAAAGTTACTGAGAATAAAAATTCATGCTCTAAAAAGCTGAATACCTGTAGAGACACACATGCATAGTCAAGCTATAAAAGCAGTAGTTTAAAGCCTCACAGTTTGGACACATAAGACAGTAGCATCAGCAGAAAACAAAAGACTAAAAAATATGTATATATATTCTACAAAACTTTGGACTTTTACTTTGCATTTCATCAATTCCACTATTGGTCTTAGCGCTCCTTATTTTAAGACACTTGAAAACATCTCCGCATACTCTATATCATAAATCGGCTAGAAAGCGCTATATAAGTCAAGTCCATTTACCATTTTAGAAGCTTTCGAACATTTTAAGAAAATAACTGAAACATCTTGAAGATTAGATAAAAAACAGCGTTATACAGTAACTTCAGATGTATTTTCACTTTAAGGCACAATCTCTGAACTTGAATAAAATCTCCAGCAGGGGGTTGTAGCCGATTCAGTGGTCTGTACACTGACCATGGTCTCTGCCACTGACCACTGTGTGCCACCACTAGGGGCGCTCAAGCTAGTGGCACGGACCGGACAGTGGCTGCTCACTGGTCTCACTTTCTCTTCATCTCTGTACATGGCTGTAATGGCAATGCTTTTAAACATAGCGATCCATTGACTCTGCATTTATTTCATTATTGTAGCTCTCTCTGATTTGTTAAAAGCATAACTGAGGAAGAAGTTTAAATAAATAAATAAAAAGTCAGATATTTTATTTATACACCGGTGTTTTTCAGTCGAGGAACACGTTGTTACACCTTTCCTGCACCAAGGCCGATGCTCTTTCGGGGGTAACCGGGGGTAACACCCTTTACTTTTACCGCTAGTTGGACGGAATGATGTGCCCACCGATTCTTGAGAAGCTGGTTACTTTATTTTCGTTTATCACTCACTTTACAGTACATTAGCTTATGCTGCACCCTGTCGCTTAGGCGCGCACACACACACACACACACACACACACACACACACACACACACACACACACACACACACACACACACACACACACACACACACACACACACACACACACACACACACACACAGAGGGGGCAGTGGTATGGACCGGGGGGTGGGTGGGCAGGAACATAACGGTGCAAAATATGATGATAGTGGAGAAAGCAGTTGAGTGGGTGGGTTATGCGCTGATCTGCAATATCTACCTTCAGGTGTGTCGGTCAGAACACCACCATTCAACAAAATAAAATGTTTGAGGTGACACGTTAAAAACTGCAGTGACAATCCGTTAATCAGTGTGCGCATAAATCAATACAATCGGTCATATAAAATAACGGTTGGCAAACTGTGTATTTATTTATTTAACCACTTAGAAATTAAAAATCATTTTTCACAGTGAGTGAGTGAGTGAGTGAGTGAGTGAGTGAGTGAGTGAGTGAGTGAGTGAGTGAGTGAGTGAGTGAGTGAGTGAGTGAGTGAGTGAGTGAGTGAGTGTGTGTGTGTTTGTGCCCAAGCGTCAGAGTACAGCATAAGCTAATTACAATAAAATATCTGACTTTTTTTATTTTTTTAAACTTCTTCCTCAGTTATGCTATAAACATAATCAGAGAGAGCTACAATAATGAAATACATGCAGAGTCAATGGATCTCCATGTTAAAAAGCATTGCCATTACAGCCATGTACAGAGATGAAGAGCAAGTGAGACCAGTGAGCAGTCACTGTCTGGTCCGTGCCACTAGCTTGAGCGCCCCTAGTGGCAATGACCACTGGTCCCGAGTGGTCATGACCAGTTGTTTGTGGTCGCTGAGTGTCACTAGCTGAGAGGTCCGTGCCACTAGCTGAGAGGTCCGTGCCACTGAATCGGCTACAACCCCCTCTCTAAAATCTCCTATCTTGCACTGACCATGACTCTAACTAAACTTCAAAAACAAAATAACTTTTAAATAGTAAAGCCAGACCGTCACATTTCAGCAACACATCTGATGGACTGCTGATCCAATAAAAAATAAATACATGAATTTTCTTTGCAGATAAAAGTAAAAAATAAAAATTCAGTCAAAAAAAGTTCAAATAAACCAACAGATTCACTGACTTAAATATGCGTTACGAGCATTCTGTGGAACTGTGTGAATGAACAGGAATGTAAGAAATGAACATGGAACTTCTGGAAGCTTTTGGTAAGAAAAGCATTGACGTAATATTCTTATTGTTGTTCATTTGTCCCGTGTATGTCCCTTAAAAAGGTGGAGTCAGTGATTCTGGAGAACGCTAGTTGTCAAAATCACTTTCTCAAAATCAGTGCATATCTCCTCATGATCCGCTACCTGTCCGTACTGTGTGTGCGCTTAAAAAAAAAATGCAGCGTTAAAACACATACAAAAGGGGGCTAGCCCACCGTAGCTAGAAACATTCCTGTACACAGAGCCTAGGCTGTGTATAAACAGTGGATTTTTTTCAGCACACACTGTATGGACAGGTAGCAGATCGTGAGGAGATATTCACTGATTTTGAGCGTTCTCCAGAATCACTGACTCCACCTTTAAGTAAAACCTACCACAAATAGATTCTGGTGATTCCATAGCCATCTTGATAACCTTTCAGACTTGAATAGGAAATGAAATAAGTTGCTTTAAGGTCGCGTTGACATCTAGAGAAGATCTTTAAAAACGCTGCACATGAATGTCAGAAAGATTGTTCCTTAGATGTGAGGAGAACAGAACGTCAGAGACCATTATTCCTGGACAAAAGGAGGGAGGGAGTGAGAGGGACAGAGAGAGGGAGAGGGGCGGGGGAGAGAGAGAGAGACAGAGAGAGGGGTACAGAGAGAGACAGAGAGAGAAAGAGAGGGAGAGAGACAGAGACAGAGACAGAGAGAGAGAGAGAAAAAAAATATGTTATTCTTTCATCCTTATACTAGGCGTCATTGGGCAATGTAAGGCAAGGTTACTTTAGTTGTATGGAACCATTCAGGCACAAAGGGAAACTCAAAGTGCTCAAATCTTCAGCAGAAAACCTTGTAGAGTCAACCTTACGTTGTGAAGACTCACTCTTGTTGCTTTGGCCTTTAAACACAATTTGAGACTTTGACACTCCTAACTTTATTTTCTCAAGTATCTTATATGTTGTTTTGTATTGTATCTTGTACAGCACCTTGGTCAACTGATGTTGTTTTTTAAATGTGCTATAGAAATCATTTTCACTTTGAGGCCAAGGCTGCATCGAGGTAAACCACAGTCACAGCTCAAGAAGACAGTTTTTAAGAGTGAAACGTGCCTTTCCCCATAGTTTTAATGTGACCGTTTATATTGGTTTAGTTTGAATAAAAAGACAATATCTGCTTTTACTTTACGACCATTAAATGTTGAATTTTTTTTCTCTTGTCATATCAGTAGTATGGCGTCTAAAGTAACACTTGAGTGGGGGCGCCCTTAGCTCAGTTGGTAGGGCGTCTCCCCCCCCCCCCATGGGCCTCGGCCAGCAGCGGACCCGGGTTCGATTCCAGCCTGCGGTCGTTCTCTGCATGTCACTCCCCTCTCTGCCCCATTTCAACTCTGTCTCTACACTATCAATAAAGCATAAAAACGCCCCCAAAAAAAATATCTTTAAAGTAACACTTGAGGTGCTACTGATAATGTTAAAACACTGCCGGTAACGTAAACGGTGCAGTGTGTAATATGACATCATCAAGTGGTACAATTCTACACACTGTAGGTTTAATAATGTTTCCCTTTTTTTTTAGTGTAAAATAACTAAACATGTGATAACTTTTTACCAGTTTTTAAAAAAAATATTTCAAAATGTAATAAAAGCAGATCATTTTACAAATACATTTATATCACTTTGTATGAGTTTTATTTATTTGCTATCAAGTATCACACTTCCATGACACATACCCTGCCTGACTAATGCAACCAGCCAATAATAGTATAGCTTATTGCATTATGGGCAAACAGTTCATCGTTATTGGTTCAGAAAGGTAATTACATTATTGATTGGCCACAACCACATAGGTGATAAAGCTTTGGTTGCTATGTTACATCCGGCCCAGGTCATTCTATGTGTTCTATAAGTCTACTTTCTACATCCAGGTAGTGTTTATTTATCATTTTTATTTTCTATTTTATTTTTCGTCTTTCTTGTCTGTTTATGTGAGGGAGGGGGGACGGGGGAGGGGGTGGGGGTTCTGTAAGTATTGTATGTGTCTACGTATTCAGTTTTTTGTCCGTATGTGTAAAAGCCACTAAAATAAAAATGTCTAAAGTCTATTTGCTTTGTGTTGTATCGATACTCACTCCTCCGTAACCGGGGGTGACTGTTCCCTCGTCGTCCAATGAGAAGCTTCGTAGGGGACTGTGTGTGTTCTCCTTCTCTGTGGACGACTGGCTTCCCAACACCTTCCTCTGTGGCAGAAAGAAATATGTGTTTAGTCTGTTAGGTACCGGTACCTTATTGTAGGAGCAGAAATAGGTTATCATCATCTTACTAATATGGTTCACATTAACAGCATCCTACTGTACTGGTTTGTTTTAATGATTAAAAAAGGTGCTCCGAGGAACATTGAGTTTTTTGAATTTTTTTAAGATTTTTTTTTGGCATTTTCAAGCTTTATTAGACAGTACAGAGTTGAAATGGGGAGACAGAGAGAGAGAGAGAGAGAGAGAGAGAGAGAGAGAGAGAGAGAGAGAGAGAGAGGGGGGATGACCTGCAGTAAAGGTCCACGGGTCGGGTTTGAACCCGCGACCACTGCAACGAAGGCCGGAGCCAACACGACACGCGCTCTATCCACTACACCACCGGAGCACCCCAAAAACCTTGAGTTTTTGTTAATTCTTGCACCCCATTTGGACATAACTATAGTGTTTTTACTACGCCAGCTGTAGTTCCTGGGTGAGCGTTAGGGTTGCTGGACGGGTCCCGGGATTCCCGTGAAATGAGTCAGTCCGGGAGTACCGGAAATTGGCCGCGGGACCCGTCCTCCCGTTTTTTTTTTTTTTTAGTTTTTTTTTAGGGGGGATATATTTTTAAATATTATTTAGACAGGCAGGCATACGAAATACCAGCGCCTCTACAATACTGAAAGTGCTGTGTCCGAGGAAGAGTCTGATGATACCCAAGAATATGCGTATCAGCCAGAGCCAAGCGAGCAGACGATGACCCAGAGCCTTACTGCACATCTGCAGCAGGCAGTCATTAGCCTCGTTAGAGATGTCGCCGTCTTGCTCAGACCTGCGCAATTATGACGCTCGGCTTGCTGAGCGCACAGCATTTTTGTTGTGCGCTCAGCAAGACGGGCTTCATAGTTGCGCAGGTCTGAGCAAGACGGCTCCAAGTCGAACGAGGCTAATGACTGCATGCAATGTCCCGAGCCAGACCAGAGGTATGGGAATGACCTCCACAAAATAATTTCAAACGAGTTTGCGCTCTTCGAGGCAACCAAAGAGCGACCCAAACACCTGCAGCAGCTCTACTCTGCACTTTCCACCATACAGCCGACGTCCGTGGAAGAAAGAGCGTTCTCGGTGTGCGGTCAGTTCGTGACAAAGCTCAGAAACAGGCTGAGCAGTGTCTCTTGAAGTCACACTTCATGAAAATAAAAGAAAGGAAAGCTGGAAAGTCATCTTGCTTAGCGTGTCAGTTTGAATAGGCTGTTAGTTCTGTCATGTCTTATTTCACACGTTAAGAGCAATCGGTAGTGCATTTTTTGTTATTTGCCTATCCTTTGGAAAATATTCAATTTAAACTGATTTCGTTCATAGAAATAAAAATAGATTGTTTGAAATACATTTTTCGCCAAACACCGTTTTTTGGCCATGTTTTGATATTGAACCTCTGTGAATTTTTTTTCGTATTTTCTTCATAAAAACACAGTTTTCAATAGGCATCTTCTGGAAAATATTTTGCCTAATTTGAATGGCTTTTCTTCATGTTATTTAAGTAGAAATAAAACGTGATGTAATATAGCCTTGTTCTGCTGCATTTATTTATCTATTTGCATTGATTTAGTCCCATTAAAGTAGTATTAAAGGGCAATAATGGTTTCAACGGGAAATCCCGGGAAATCCCGTGAGGAGCTCTGAAATCCCGGGATTTGAAAAGGGGCCATTTCGGGAAATTTCAGCAACCCTAGTGAGCGTGCGTACCCATGACAAAGGCGTTAAGAAAAACAATATAAACATAGCATGCTTTGCACTGATGGTCTCGTTTGCTGTTGCATGTAATTTATGATCATCAGAGGAAAAATTTGACTGTTTCAGAAATGTATAAAAGTTGCTCGGAGCACCTTTAATTGGAGTTGTTCACAATTCACATCTACAGCATTCTACACTTTATTTTTTTATATAATTATTAATTGGAGTTGGATGAGATTTGATGTTCATAGTCATAAAAAAAAAAATTAGTCAGAATCTTTTATCTACTTGAATTTTGTTCTGCTCAGCAAATTCAAGAACATCATTAGTAATACAAATGTTACTATTAATATGCTGACTGCATCAGTAAGATATAAGCATTAAAAAACAGTTTTTTTTCACAATCTACAACAGAGTTTTGACGGATAAAAAGTTTTAGGCTAAGTCTGTGCACACACACACACACACACACACACACACACACACACACACACACACACACACACACACACACACACACACACACACACACACACACACACACACACACACACACACACACACACACACACACACACACACACACACACACACACACACACACACACACACACACACACACACACACACACACACACGATGATATTCTACATAATATGAACAGACCTTTATGATTCCACCAAAGGAGCGTGAGCGCCGGTGTTTCCTGCTGAATGGAGCCCGGGCCTCAGACGAAGGAGTCAGAGGATGCTGCTTTTCAAACTAAAATTAAAATGAAAAAGAAAAAAAGAAAATGAAAAACTTCAAGGTTCTGCTAAGTACTTT
The DNA here is from genome assembly GCF_949987685.1 of Ammodytes marinus. Classification (NCBI taxonomy): domain Eukaryota; kingdom Metazoa; phylum Chordata; class Actinopteri; order Uranoscopiformes; family Ammodytidae; genus Ammodytes; species Ammodytes marinus. The sequence continues at coordinate 4,952,263 of NC_137215.1, read as the reverse complement.
GTATGTTCTTTCTCCACACAATTGGTACACTGAGACTTACTGCAGGTTTTGCTACAGCTTAAGAAAAGTTCCATATAAGGCTTTTCTCAAGACATTTTTAAAGCCGCTGAAATGAAATGTTATGACCAATTTCACAATAACCAAAATGGTAGAGAAAAGTTGGCTTGTTTTGGGAAGTGAAAAGTTTGATTTTAAAAAGCTAACCCAGGCCTTCATTGTTAGATTAACTTTTCAATGCCTTCTAAGCCTTAAGGAGAGACAAGATGGTTCATTTGTCATATGCACATTAACAGCTACAGCAGCAGTTATTGGCAATGAAATTCTTAAGTCCCAGGCTCTCCCTCTCAACAATGCAATATAGAAGCAGAAAAAACACAAGTGAAGAGAGCAACACCTGAGACACAAATAAACACCACCGTAGTGCAAGGACACAGATAAAAAGTGTAGAGATGAGATGCACCATATAACAATAAATTAAATTTAAAATGCTGGGGGCGTTTTAGCTCAGTTGGTAGGGCGTCCCCCACCCATGGGCCTCGGCCAGCAGCGGACCCGGGTTCGATTCCAGCCCGCGGTCGTTCTCTGCATGTCACTCCCCTCTCTGCCCCATTTCAACTCTGTCTCTACACTCTAAACTATCAATAAAGCATAAAAATTTTTTTTAAAAAAAATGTAAATGAAAATTAAATGTAGACGTAATAGAACACTAAGGACCCGTTAGAAATACTTTTCAACAGTATCATTTGTTACAGAGAAGAGGAGAGAAATGTTATATCTATGGTTATTTATTTATTCCTGTTGCTTATATTGTTCTTTGTGCTCAAATCTGTTCAGGTTATTTTACTTAAAGGCCTACTTCACCGGTTGGAATATGAAGGTGTATTGAACTCGGAGATCTTATGAAGTATAAATGTGCAAAGAAAATTAAAAAGGAAATGTAGGGTTAGACAGTGAGACCATAAAACACTCTTTCTGCCTTTTCTCAGGCTAGGATGATCCGATTTAATTTTTTTTTGCACATGTATACTTCATAGGATCTCCGAGTTCAATACACCTTCATATTCCAACCGGTGAAGTAGGCCTTTAAGCTAAATGTGATTATAAATGTTATTTAAATAAAATGCTTTTTCAAATTTAAAATTTGTTTTGTATGTATCGAATCGTGGGTCAAAAAAATCGTGATGCAAATCAAATTGTGAGTTTTTGTATCGTTACAGCCCTATCTGAGACAAACATAAACACAACAGTAGTGCAAGGACACAGTGCAGATACGAAGAGTGTGTGTGTGTGTGTGTGTGTGTGTGTGTGTGTGTGTGTGTGTGTGTGTGTGTGTGTGTGTGTGTGTGTGTTGTGTGCATATATAAGGTGCACCATATATATATTTATATAAAGTAAATTTAGAATGCAAAAAAATTCAATGTAGACAGAACAGAACACTAAGGTTCCGTTAGAACCCTGTACAGGGCGACAGTTTTGATCGCATTTGCTACTGAAATTGATCACGTGCGATGATGAATACAAGTCCATTCGCACTAGTGCGACAGGCTGCTAATGAGGAGATGCTGTCCGTCTGAGACACAGAGGAGTGCTGCACAATACTGCTTAGAGGGCTCTACATTAACACTGCGGGTAAATGTAGACTTAAGCGAGTAAGTTATTGAGTCCACCTCCACTTTGGCTGGTGAAAGATGTGTGCTCGGGATCTGTGTTCGTGCAGCGATTCTACCGTATAAAAACTTCACCAACGGTAATAACCGGAAGGAGACGGCACATTACCGCAGTTAAGTTAGCGCGTGTCCAAACAGAACATTTCCTGTGCGCCTTCACATTAAAAGCCTGTTACTAGCCAAACATGAGTTGACTTTTATTTTGAAGCCGGTATGAACAGGAAATTAGCGCTTCACAGCCCTGCAGTGCTCTAGCTAGAAAGGCAACTCATTCAGCTGCAGAGAAAAGTCAACAGTAGTCTAAAAACAAAGTTTGAAATAAGCCACTGAAGAACAACTCCCAACACATTCACAACAACCTATTTAATTTATCCTAAATTGTACCAATATGTATACTTTTTTATTTAATAGGCTATGTTTAATGTTTTAAAGTTTGGTTTTAATTAACAGAAGGACATTTTCAAAAAAAATATATTATTATTAATATAATAATTATATGTAGGCCTAGATACAAAAAATATATAGATATAGATATTATTTTTATATTTTTATGGGGAGAAATAATTCTGAATCAGCAAAAAATTGCAATTGGCAGGTTAGATTATTTTGTCTAAATTGCAATCGGTGCACCCCTATTCATTTTTCTACAATTATTACTGCACACACTAGGATATAATATTAATTGAGAATCTCAAATGAGACCAAGATGACAGGCTCAAAGGTAATTACAGTGAAATGCAAGGGTTAGGGTTATGCAAGTTTTCGATCATACTTTGTGTGCTACCAAATTAATTTTTGTGCTACTGAATTTTTTTGCTTGCTAACACCAGTGCTACCACCTAAAAAAATAAGTGTACAGCCCTGACTGTAAGTGTTACCTGTCTGAGTAGTTTTTTCTTCTTGGCAGACTCGGGCATGTTCCTGACGTGATTGTACAGATCCTTGAGGGCAGACTCTGTGATATTGCTGCTCACTTCACCTCCCATTGTTCTAGTGGAGGGAGTAGTCGGGGCAACAGTTACCATGGACACTGACCCATCACACAGTGTCAGGTCATCCTAGTAAAAAAAAAAAAAAAAGGAAAAAAACACCAGTTATTTTTTTTAATTATTTCATCTCACTCGAAGCAAAAATTGCAACCACCACAGGACTGAGATGTAGACATGTGCAGATAACTGGGTTTCAAGGTATACCGCAGTTTGAAAAAAGTCAAGGGTACAAAACCACTATTATTTCCCGTCATATACCGTTCTACTCTAAGGTACGTAGTTGTTGTTTAAAAAATAACATGATTGTGTTAACTTGGAAAAACTTTTTAAATGTTTTAAAAGCGTATTGAGGCGCCCAACTTTGATTATCATTTCATTAAGATTCACTTAGGAGATGCAAAACAAAACACACTGACTAACCTTGGACTGAAGACTTTTAGATCCGGTGAAGTACAAGTGTGTGTGTTCTTTGATGTACGCCGGAGCCTTCAAAGACAGTAAACGTGAACAATAAGGTCCTCCGATGAAAAGATCATTATGAGGAAATGAATTGAGTGTGAGTGTGTGACACATACAAATTGGGGACATGAGAACAAAACATATGAATGTGAATGAATCAATATGGGGCCAATTGTAACTAAGGCTTTGAAAGGGCCGCTGATTGTGTAAAAGAAAATGCATTATCCTATTGAGATCTCGTTTCTTTCTTTCACATGCTAATTATCGGGCGTCTTGTCCACATTGGCATTTTGTGTTACCGTGGCAATAGCACCTACAATTCTAATTGGTGAGTGAGTGAGTGAGTGCGAGAGAGTGAGTGAGTGAGTGAGTGAGTGAGTGAGTGAGTGAGTGAGTGAGTGAGTGAGTGAGTGAGTGCGAGAGAGTGAAGGCTGTTACATACTCTGCGAGAAGAAAGAACAAAGTTCTCGGTGACAGAGCTGCGAGAAGAAAAAGCGTAATTTTCTTCTCTCAGCTCTTGTTTAGCTGTTCTCGCAGCTTGTTCTCGACACATCACCCGGGCCGAACTTTCTTGTCGCAGCTTGTCCGAGAACTATTGTGTTATTGGTCAGTCTGAAGTCAATGAGGAAAGCGAAGTGAAATCAGCTGGCGCTACTGAGTCAATTACCATGGTAACAATGCGCCGCGGTGAGGAGTTCGGCAGTTGAGTTCTCGTGAAGTATGTAATGTCAGACCAGAAAGAACTTCTCGCAGCTCTGTCACCGAGAACTTTGTTCTTTCTTCTCATGGAGTATGTAACAGCCTTCAGTGAGTGAGTGAGTGAGTGAGTGAGTGAGTGAGTGAGTGAGTGAGTGAGTGAGTGCGAAAGTGAGTGAGTGAGTGTGTGTCTCTCTCTACAGGTATAAAGAAACTTGCCTTGAACAGCTTTTGTGAATGCCTGATGAGGAAGGCTACGCCATTGTTCAGTTTCTCAATGTGCTCCTGTAAGTCACTTGCCAAAACCTACAAAAAAAAGAAATGTAAGAAAACATTTATGAAAGAGCATTACGAAAGGACATTTATTTGTTATGCACTGTGAGAAATTTTGAGAATAAAGACTAAATTCAATAGAGAAAAAAAAAGAAAGTTAACCTTTCTGGTCCATTGAATGCAGTAAGTGCAGCGAAAATAAACTTCCTTCTCTCACTTTTTTTTCTTTTCTTCTCAATATTGTATCTCGTCTTTGTTATCGAAATAGCGACTTTATTCGAGAAGTGCATAATAAAGAAAACTTCTTCCTATAAATTATTTTTCTTCCCCGTGGCCCCAACAGTCTTCCACTGTTCGTTTTGAGATTTTTCGGCTATTTTGCGTCCATGACATGTCTTCTTCCAAATTAGCAAATAAAACATTTACATTTAGGTGTTTATTGTACTAAATCTTGTCTAGAAACTGACAGACAGACAGACAAACAAAGACAGAGAGATGGACGGACAGACGGATGGACAGACAGACAGACAGACAGACAGACAGACAGACAGACAGACAGACAGACAGACAGACAGACAGACAGACAGACAGACAGACAGACAGACAGACAGACAGACAGACAGACAGACAGACAGACAGACAGACAGACAGACAGACAGACAGACAGACAGACAGACAGACAGACAGACAGACAGACAGACAGATAGATAGATAGATAGATAGATAGATAGATAGATAGATAGATAGATAGATAGATAGATAGATAGATAGATAGATAGATAGATAGATAGATAGACAGACAGACAGACAGACACACAGACAGACACACAGACAGACACACACACACACACATACAGACACACACACATACAGACAGACAGACATCCTTACATTTTTGGGCCAGACGATGTGTGGGGCGAACATAGTAGCCAGATTGATGGCAGACATCTTGTTTTTGCTCTGGCTGCGTGCGGTGTGGTAGAGCAGGTCCAGGAGCAGTTTCAGAAGGCTGCGGTTGGCCGGCGGCAGCAGCATGAACAGCAGCTGCAAAGCCTCAATCTTACGTTCCTTATCCGGCACGGTCGTCTGAGTCCCCTTATCAAAACGGGTCAGCTCTGGGACAGACACGACAATAGAGAATTTGTTTTAATTATTTATTTAAATTGTTTGCATTAAAAAAAAAGTGTGTAGAATGTTGTAAATGTTAAAAAATAACCATCAGAGTAATATGTGATCCTATAAAAAAGGTGTAATAAAAAAAATAAGAAATAAAAAAACAAACGACAGAGAATTATAACAAAAGAGCAATGGGGCTTTAAGAGCTGTTATTTAGTTTGATTTATTTTAAATTGATTTGAATATTCCCTGCGTTCCAAATCTCATATTCATCACTCGCATTCTACGGATGTAGTAGGACATCCGGGGTATTTTGAAGCATGCTGCATTTGACCACATATATTGGGACATCCTAAATCCTAAATCCTAAATCTGTTTCTACCATACTAAATAGCAGGGGGGGGTATGATAATTGGAACGCAGAGATTAATTCATCTTGAGATAGACAAAAGATCTGTGTATGGAATTAACCATAGAGATACAAATAGCGGGGCGCCCTTAGCTCAGTTGGTAGGGCATCCCCCCACCCCCGGGGCCGGGCCCAGCAGCGGACCCGGGTTCGATTCCCGCCCGCGGTCGTACTCTGCATGTCACTCCCCTCTCTGCCCCATTTCACCTCTGTCTCTCTGCACTATCAATAAAGCATAAAAATGCCCAAAAAATATCTTAAAAATAAATAAATAAACACAAATAGCAGGATGGAAGTATTGGGATTGGAACACAGATAAATGTGTGTATGAAATTAAACCCTCACCTCCTATTTTCAGGTGCGCACAGAAGTGTCTGTGTGTGAGCAGGGGTTCGGGCAGCTCTCCCAGGTAAGCTTTCAGCAGAGTGGCCGCGTCGTTTGGATGGAAGTCTCCGGTCTCGAGGTCTATCTCTGCCCCAGCGTTCAGCATCTCTCTCAGGGCAGCCTGACGCAAGCTGTGGCCCGGGACACGGAACAATCCCTCTACGTGCAGGTCTGGGGGTACGGCAGAGAAAGATGGAAGGGGGGAGGAGGGATTAAGTCACGTTAAAGGCTGTGTGTGAACAGCCCTACTACCGTCCTACTCATACTCATTTTGACGTCAATTTGAGTATGTGACGGTTGTGTATGCGAGTTTGTGTAGGCGAGAAATGCCCGGATGAGTCCTAACTTCCGGGAAGATTTTGATTATGGATTCGATAGGTTACTTTTATATAGCACATTTTAAAAGGTGGAGCGAGCAATTCTGGAGAACGCTTGTTGTATAAATCTGGTGCTAATATACACAGCCTAGGCTCTGTAAACTGATATGTAAACAAAAGAGGGCCAATCGTAGCTAGCAACATGCCAGTTTAGAGAGCATAGGCTGTCTTTTAACACTAGATTTTTTTTTTTTTTTTGCAGCGCACACACAGTACGGACAGGTAGCAGATCGTGGGGAGATATTCACTGATTTTGACACAAAGTGATTTTGAAAACAAGCGTTCTCCAGAATCACTGACTCCACCTTTAAAACAACCTCAGATGGTCATAGTGCAGTAAAGGCTCAAAATAAAATACAAAAGCAACATCTCAACAACATGAAATACAAAACAACACAGGAAAGAGGAGCAGAATAAAATGTCAAGATGTCAAACTCAACTTGCATCAAAATCTAGGATGAAAAAATATTTGGTGTGTGGGCGTGTGGACAGAGAAAAGGAGGCAGACAAAGCCACAAGAGAGAGAGGGAGAGAGAGAGAGAGAGAGAGAGACAGAGAGAGAGAGAGAGAGAGAGAGAGAGAGATGGAGGGCGAGAGATGGAGAGAGGGAGAGACAGAGAGGGAGCGAGAGAGAGATGGAGGGAGAGAGAGAGAGGGAGAGAGAGAGATGGAGAGAGAGAGAGAGAGAGGGAGGGAGAGAGAGAGATGGAGGGCGAGAGATGGAGAGAGAGAAAGACAGAGAGGGAGCGAGAGAGAGATGGAGGGGGAGAGAGAGAGAGAGAGAGAGAGAGAGAGAGAGAGAGAGAGGGAGAGACAGATGGAGATAATTAAATGGAAGGAGGGAGACAACCAGAGCAAAGTGCTTTCAGATGAATTATTGACCCAAGCTCCCAGTGTCCACATCACCAGACAAATATAAACCATGACGTTGTTATGCCACTTCACTCTTCTCAAACTAAGTTAAAGAACAAGTTGTAACAGTTGAGGCATGCACACTGAGTCCGTGTGTGTGTGTGTGTGTGTGTGTGTGTGTGTGTGTGTGTGTGTCTGTCTGTCTGTCTGTCTGTCAAAAACACTGACGAGAAATACAAACTGCAAGAGCCTTTAGGATGAAAATATACATTTGCTATATGCGTAAGAATCACAGGCGTATATCAAGAGATTTATATAGACAGTATGTGTGAATGCTGTCATGGTTACAGACTTGTTTTCTTTTGAAGTCCTGCATTCATAATGTATGTGGTCAAAACAGATCACAGATGAAAGTGTGGTGCAGATGGCAGAAGTTATGCATCATGTACAGCTCTGGAAAAAAAATTAAGAGACCACTCTTAATGTTCAGTGTCTCTTGTTTTACTCTTAACCCATTGATGACTATGGCAATCTAGGATGCATGTCCTTAATGCCTGAGGGTTTTCTGAAAAAATAGTACGAATTGTCAAGTCTACCAAAACCTTAATATCTAAGCCTGTGTAGCACATAGAAACATAAAATAAAATACATTTAAAAGTTAAGGTTCACATGTTTTATTTAAACATGCTCCCCTAGCGCTTACAAACCAACAAATATTTCTAAAAATCGTCAGAATTAGATGAATTAAAAAATTATTAAATATTGTTAATAAATAGATGCAATGTGTTGTGTGATTTTCGTCAGTAGTCTATAGTAGACCTTGATTCTGCGCACCAAACGCCACTAACTGTTCTGTCGCCGACATAGCTGGCGTATTTTTTTTATTATTTTTTTAATTTTTAATTTTTTTGATTGACATGATTTTCGGCAAACCACACAACTTTTGGGTGGTCACGTGGTCTTAAAAAAATCAACAAAACCCACCTCATGTGTATTTGAACCAATGACAGTGCATTCAATGCTGGGAATGCCATGAAAATTAGATAAAGTAATAATGCTGCACGATGCAGCATCAAGCAGGAGAGCCAATGTGGCATCGCGCAGCAGCCGTCATCAATGGGTTAAGAGGCATTTGCTTGGGTAAAATAAACATTTTGATTTTATAATATAAACTACTGACAACATTTCTACCAAATTCACAATAAAAAACATTGTCATTTAGAGCATTTCCAATAAGTAATGTAGAGATAAAGATTTAAGAAAAATCCAGACCGGTCTCTTAATTTTTTCCGGGGCTGTATATGAACCAGAGATACTCACTTTTACTCAGGTATTCAATGAGCTGGTAGATCTGTGATATTCCTTCTTCGGTTAGCGGCGCACCAAACACCACGCCTTTGTCTGAAAGGAAGCAAAAGGCACAATTAAACTTTATTGTTTTTTAAAAAAGCCGGTAAGACGGGGCGCTCTGGTGGCGTAGTGGATAGAGCGCGTACCATATTTGCTCCGGCCTTCGTTGCAGTGTTCGCGGGTTCAAATCAGACCCGTGGACCTTTACTGCAGGTCATCCCCCCTCTCTCTCTGTCTGTCTCCCCATTTCAACTCTGTACTGTCTAATAAAGCTTGAAAATGCCAAAAAGTTATCTTAAAAGAAAAAAAGCCGGTAAAACGAGCCCGATCTCGCACAAGAAAATTCACACTTGTTTCTCTGCAGAATGCCAGATGACGAGATCAGACTGGTGTCGATAGGATAAACAAGGGTCCCACATACACTCAAAGCCCCCACAGTAAAGCCTAATTCATTTCTATAGCACATTTAAAACAACATCAGTTGAACAAAGTGCTGTACAAAATTCAATACAAAACAACATACTGTATAAGATACATGAGAAAAAAATGGGAGGAGTGTCAAAGTCTCAACTTTTGTTAAAGGCCAATGCAAAAAAAAGTGAGTCTTCAGCAACCTTTTAAACTGGTCAACTTTACAGGGATCCAGATAAAGTAGAACAGGGACCAGGGGCCCCAGTTATTCACCCTTCTTGCCTGCCCTACCAGGGTGATAACTCTTTGAATTTTTTCCCCCATTATTTAAAGGTGAAGTAAGCGGTTTATTTATGTTAATATAAGTGTTAAATCGCTCTTTATTCATACAGTGATCACTTACATAATGTGCGCGTTTCATAAAGCCGATCTCTCAGTCAGCTGCTCTGCATGTAATCGGCATGTAATTTATCCAATCGCAAGAGAGAACGCTACAAACCGACACCCGTCTCACTCATGGTCTCACTGCCGGTGCACGCCAGAGCGACACATGGGTGAATGTTTATGCACCTACAATGGCAGAGCAGGTAAAAATCCTTCCCAATGTCTGTTTTGATGGTTTTTATCATGTTTTATCACACTTATGGATCTGAGATGATGCTAGATAACTCGCTGCTTGAAGACCGCAGCGCATTGATGTGGTGACGTAGGGACGAGCGAGGGGACTGCTAACTGCAGTAACTGACAGGAAGTTAGCTAAAAGAACCATTCCGCTTACAGCACCTTTAATATTTTTTTTCAAATTAATTTTCCAATTTTTTTTTTTTGCATTCATAATTTTTGTATGGCACAATGAAACTGATTGTACCCTTTGTGTGCACATTTGGATTTATCCTGTTACATCAACCATGAGATAATATGATTTGATAATGGCAAATGGTCAGTATCTTGAAGTGGTGAGTTTAATGAGGTATTGTATTAGGAGGACTGTGTGGATAAATGTCAAGCTGCACTCTCTCTTCTAGGGTAATTATCAGACAGACACAGCGCTTTCAGAGACTATTCTAAACACACACACACACACACACACACACACACACACACACACACACACACACACACACCATGTTCAGAGACTATTCTTTCTTCACAGTAATTATCGGTACTCTGTCTGTTAGGCCAACTCTAACCTTTTCGTTTCAGAAAGTTGAAGGAGCGTAGGAAGCCGGTGGCGGGGGGAAGGCGTGGCTCAGACCTCCCGGTGAGCGCCTCAAACTCGTCTCCCGGCAGGTCTATGAGTCGCGTGATATTACTGAGAACCAGATCCGTGAATTCTTCGGGATTCTCATATTTCAGCCTCTCCACAAAAAAGTCCGGGCTGAAGATCACGGGCTGACTCGAGTTGGGCTTCACCTGGCTGTTAAACATGCTGCATTTTGTCTCCCTGTAAAAAAAAGGAAGAAAGCAGAAGGGTTAGAGGTGGAGGTGGTGGGGGGAGGGAGGGGTTATGCCAGGTTCTGAATGCCTGCCGAAAAAAAGATTTGAAGGAGATCAAGTGAAACGTACGGAAACGGAATAGTTTAATAATAATAATAATAATGATTTGAATAATGACTATAGTGTGATATTGAAGACTCCAGCATTCACACTAATAAATACAAGTATTTGGTGGAATCAACATCTTAAACATCAACAGTAGTTTAGTAGTCAAAGTAAGAGCATTTCCACACGCACAATGTGAAAAGAAAACCACTTATCAGTTGGGCTTAAAAGTACAATTTGGTTGTACACTGAACAATGACAATAAAGGATTCCGATTCCGATAAAATGCTTCGATAAGGGGGCGCCCTTAGCTCACTTGGTAGGGCGTCCCCCCCATGGGCCTCGGCCAGCAGCGGACCCGGGTTCGATTCCAGCCCGCGGTCGTTCTCTGCATGTCACTCCCCTCTCTGCCCCATTTCAACTCTGTCTCTACACTATCAATAAAGCATAAAAATGCCAAAAAATATATTTGAAAAAAAAAATGCTTCAATATGCCAGGAGGGAGCATACAGATTGGACTCTGGAGCAATAAAAATAGGTTGTTCCAGAGTGATGGGCGCATCAGGGTAAGGTGGATGAAGTGATGCTCCCATCATGCCTTGTGCCTACTGTACAAGCCTCATATAAACCCTGCATTCCCATACTTTCATACTATTTAGTATGCCAGAAAAAGACTTAGGATGCCTCAATACATGCATGTCAATTGCAGTAATGCCAAACATACCTAGATGCCCCACTAACTCCAATAGCATTGTGCAGTATTCGTCTTTATTCTCGACATTTCTCGAGATAATGAAAAAAAAAATCTTCCTTATCTGATTTGTTTTTTTCTCTCCCGTGGCTGTAAAACTCTTCTGTACTTTAGTAGGCAGTTTAGTAAAAAGACAAAAGTATGTGATTTGGAAGGCAGGGAATGTTTCTGTATAGGTCCATGGTACAAGCCTGTGTAGCAGTCAGTAGGAGTAAGGAGTAGCCTATCTATGCGCATGCAATTTTTGTCAGGCATGCAGTAGTCGGCGCATAACATGGGTTCATCTTGAGAAACAATAATTGTAAGAGTTTCATGCTGGTGTCTATAAAAGTAAGCAGTTCATTCAAGTTGTTGTGAAGTGTGGGGCGATTTCTAACGTTAGCTTCATGATAGCGTAACTTACGAGCTTACAAGTCGTTCGTTGCTAGGTTAGCTACAATGGCTAACGACAACCAGCTTGATAACGAGTTACAATGTAGAGCAGCCATGAACAAATGTATTTTATTAACACAAATCTCCGTGGAGACCTAAACATTATATCTTAGGTTTTAAAATATGGTACATTGAAGACGCAATGAGTGAAAGTCGGTACCTTCTCTCAAGTTTGTGATTGTTTTGAGGATCCTTTTCAGCCGCCATGTTCGTTTTGAATCTTCCGCTATTTTCT
>NC_137215.1:4910320-4937820 GCF_949987685.1 Ammodytes marinus | reverse complement strand
ATATGGGGGGGCGAGGTTATGTATGGCATTGAATGTATTGAGGAGGATGTAGAATATGTTACATGTAGTTAAAATATAATACTGTACATGGTATAGAATACTGTAAAATGGAAATATGTGTTCAGGATATATTTACAGATCTCAAGAAGAAATTGTTAACATTGTATACAGACAGAAAGTTGCTCCTAATAATTAAATCACTTGAAAAATACAAGATTAACAACAATATAACATATTTTCCCTCAATTTTCTCATGTTCCAAAGATATTTGGTCAGTTACTGTATATCGAAACCATTTTTTTAAAAAGCACAATCAAATATAATGCGGTTAAAGCTGGGGTGGAGGATTTGGGGAGAAAATGGCAGTTGGGAGGGATAGAGATTTCGAATCCAAATACCTCAACCGCTCCACTTGTTCTCTTTTGGTCCCACCCCTATGGTCCCTCCCTGACACGCTCTACACCAACAAAGTTGTGTCAAAGTGAATGGACAGTCCCAACAGCCAATAAGAACAGAGAATTGGAGCCTCACTCTGATTGGTCAAAGTGTACAGCTCATGTTAACTTTGACCAATCAGAAATCACATACCCCAGCTTTAACACTGCAAGCCAGCAACACTTGGGTGACTCATTCAAAGTGCTAACAGTAATTGACACACACTATATTTGACAAAAACACTGTTACAGGCGAATGCAATGGAAAAACATACACTCACATATTCTGTCCTTCCTTTGTGGGTGTTCGCCCAAATATAGGAAAAATACACCTGAGTAACAGTCTTCAACAACATGTTTTTCAAATCATAGCAACACACATTACCTCATATTGTACAATAATATTTTGGGCAATGTTGTTGGTATATGGTGAATGTCCTCACATATGCCCCAATAATGTAAGCTTTAAAGCACCAAATATATATTTTTAACCAGCCACAAAATAACCGAAAATACAGAAATATAATAAACATTACTGTACATGCAATACATTCTGTAGTAACGAAAGCACAATTTAAGTAAATAAAAATACTTTTATGGTTATTTTTTGTACGCCAGTGTTTTTTTATTTTATTTTATTTAACCTTTATTTCACCAGGAAGGTCCCATTGAGTTACAGTAACTCTTCTCACAGGGAGTCCTGGCCAAGACAGGCAGCAGAAAAGAAGTTGCAGAATTTGCACAAGGCCACACACACACACAAACAAAGTACACCACAATTGACACTATAATGCTAAAATTACACTTCATAACAGGCTATATAGAAACAAGCTAATACATACAGTTTAGAAGAAAAAAATTTAAATTAATTAAAAAAATTTAAATTGAAAACAAATTAAAAATAAATAAAAGGCATCAGGTTAAAAACAGTTGCAGTGTTCTTTTAGAGCTGATTGTAACATGTTTTTAAAGGTACTGAGTGGTGGGAGTGATTCCAGCTTTAGAGTGGCTTGAAGTTCATTCCAGACCTTTGGTGCATATGATGAGAAAGCTGTTGTACCCAGTTGTGTTCTTGTTAGTGGTGTGGTTAATAACATATATTCTGATGACCTTGTTTTGTAAACACTGTTATGGAAGGAAAGCAAATTTGAAATGTAAAGGGGTAGTTTACCCATTAGTGCTTTCGCAATAAAAATCAGTGCATGTAGTTTCCTTTAGTGTAGTGTCTTCAATAGTGTGAAAGTACAGAGCCCCACAAGGGTCACAGCAAGATGTTTTGAATTGCATTCCCTCCCAATATGCTTTGCTTTGCCTCACAGTAACTTACTGCGGTAACGTTGGAAAGATATTGATATTCCAAAGTCCAGGACCAATAACTCATAAGTAAAACGTTATTAAAACACAAACGATGCATCTTTTGCTATGGCAGGCAGACAGACAGACAGACAGACAGACAGACAGACAGACAGACAGACAGACAGACAGACAGACAGACAGACAATGGGTTACAACCTCATTTTGACTGAAACCAGACATCCTCTAGCCTGGCTCTGCCCGCCTACCTACTTCCGCCCAAATTTCATTTTCCCTTCAGTAGTCAGTCTGGGGCTGCGGTGAATTTCTCAGCTTAAGCTCAGGAATTTTTTTTCCCAACCAATCAGCGATCAGAGCGAGTGGCTGAGAACGATGACGTCGAAGTCGCGCTCCAGTTTCAGTTGAATGCTGCGTTCCTTTATACTCCGAACTCGGAAATGTCCGACTTGGTAGTTCCGAGTTCCGACCTGTCTGTGTTCCAGTGCATCTGCTCGGGAACGTATGGACGCCGACAACCTTTCTCGTCCAAATAACTAAACGTTAGGCTCTAACAAGTTACTGTTGCCAGATACCGGTAGATTCACAGACTACAATATGTAGTGAAGTCGGAAATTTCCGAGTTCCCAGTACAACTGCAACGCACCGTCAGAAGCCGGCTCATGACATACGTTACGACCAAACGTTATGCGATTGGTTGGCTGATCCAGAGTGGCACTGGGCAGATCCAATAGTTTTAAACTTCAACAGACACCCGCCTACAAGTGAGTGAACGTTTGCCAAATACAGCAGTTCCAGACCTTCTGTACAAATGAAATGAAGTACGATGGTCTGGTAGCACCAGGCTAGACATCCTCTAAGCTCCACTAATAACATTGCTCTCTATGTGCAGCGGGCTGTGAGACAAAATTGTAACCCTTAAACAAACAATACTGAAGTTAGATTCCAATTTACAGCCTCTGATATATTTACATTCAAGGTGAAAGTCTGCCTCGCGACGATAGCAAAGATGCATAATTTGTGTTTTAATAACATTTTGCATATAAGTTATTGATCAAGCAAGTCCGAATCTATCAATATCTTTCTAAATGTACCACAGTAACATATTGCGCGGTAAAGCATAAACATACTAGAAGAGTTATTTAAACTGCATCCAATCGTCCTGGCCTATGCGTGTCGCCATCTTGTCAGATTTTCACTCCGGCTCATTTCCTCTTACCGAGAAAGGGCATTGATGTGACGTCGGGGGGGGGGGGGGGGGATACGCCCATCTGGCCATCTCGCTGTCATATACCTCAGAGGGAAAATGAGGGCCAGCGAGCGGCTAGCTGTCACTCAAGAGGCTGCGGCCCTTATTATTCATAGATTTTAACCTCCTATAGAATAAAAACTAGCCTGGTCCAAAAAAATCCCCTCCCCCCACCCCCCCTCAGTGTTGTCATGGAGATATGGCCTAAACATAAAGACTAGAATGTTTTTTTTGGACCAGGCCTTAAATAGGTTTAATAATGCTGTGAAAACGGCCTATTTAACATGGGAGTCAATTAGACATCGCTCTGTTTTGGGACCACCTCTTAGTGGCCACTCGGTGAACTGCATTTTTTGTCACTTCCGCATTGGATGCTGGTAGAACTCGCTGCGGTTGGGGCTTGGGGGGACTCCGTATGAAAGAGGAAATCGATTCAAAGTTCTTGTTGTTGTTGTTGTTGTTGTTGTTGTTGTTGTTGCTGTTGTTGTTGTTGTTGTTGTTGTTGTGGCTCCTGTTCAAAAGGGCTTTCAACCTGCTGGCTATATTTTTTGCTCAACTTTATTTCTTTATTACATTTACCACCATGCATCTTCTCTCTGGCTGTCATGGTCACTTCGTCACTAGAACTCCTCTGCCGTAGCCAAGACATCGATCCAAACCGGATCCGACCCAGAGTTCTCCGGCACGCTCGGCGGAAAGTGTGCGAAGAAATACAGAACAGCAGCGGGTCCAGGGCTCCGTTGATGTACCACAGCGGGAGGGATAAGTAAGACTTTAAGATGGTGTACACGGAAAGCACGGTGTCGGACCAAACGACCACGTACACCTGCATCAGAGACGACGCGATGTCCGGGAAGTTACACACGAAGAAGGCCACAACCACTGCACCTGGAAAAGAAGAAGAATAATTATTTGAATGACTCATGCAATTATGATTTTCGGTAAAGATATATATGGTGAATGGACTTGACTTATATGTAGCGCTTTTTAGCCAATTTTCTCAGCCCCAAAGCGCTTTACATTTCTTTCCACATTCACCCATTCACACACACACTCTCACACACACCGATGAATCTCATGAGCAAACTAAGAGGCATGTCTGGCCAGAGAAAAACAATTACCAAAGCGAAATGTTTGCAGTGCACTTTGTATTGCTCTTATACATGTTAGACCTTGTAGGCACTTACATGTAGCACTTACATGTGGCACCCAGTAGTTATCTTTTAAGCTAATGTACTTGGGTGATTAATCCTGTTATATATACAGTACCATATGGTTTGTACCTTCACGGTTGAATGCACTTATTGGAAGTTGCTTTTGATAAGAATGTCAGCTAAATTATATGTACTGTCATGTTTGCTGTTTGACATGTTCCAAACAAATCCTTGACGTCGTCTGGGTTAAATATATCCATGCAGCGAGAGAGAAAACAGCAATGTCCGTACAGTATTTGCCGCAATTTTCAGTAAATATTAAAGTATAAGTGCATATATTTCCACTTAAAAGCAAGCCGGGCGCAGGCGTTTAGGTAAATTATCTTAAATTATGAAGGCAATTCTGCAGCCAATGACGTACAGTATATCGTGAAAGCCATTGACACAAAGTTTGACCTCCTGAATTCACATGTTACCAAACCATGCAGCGGGTCCTGGATAGTTCAGGGACACCACTCTATTTGGTACGGAAAAATCAGAGTTCGATACAAGGTCAGTGCAAGGCAGGTTCTACAAGGGTCTTTAAAGGAATACTTCACCTATACGGAACCGGTGTTCTATCATTATAAAATCGCTATTATAATATAATGAATGAGGTTTTTCTTCCCTCAGTCTTCCCTTGGCCCAGCTGTCCTGTTAATCCTAAAGGCCAGGACACACCAGTCCGACACGTTCCGATTACCCAAAAACTGGAGTCGCCGTTTCAGGAAGCTCCAGTCTTTCCGTCGCGGCCAAAAAACACACCGAGACGACTGCTTATTTTCCGTACGCACGCGGGACGTAATGTCTCCACAACAGCAGGACACTTTTGAACACTTGCAAAAACCGTGTGAAGATTGACTATGCTACATGATTTTAACAAGGTTTTTAAAATATGAAAACAGGTCTCTGTCTGACCCATTAGTTGAAGAGCTTTCATCTCAGCTTTCTGTTCCCCTTAATGACATGGCTTGTAAGAATGATAAAACACTAATGGATGTATTGGTGCATTTTGTAAAAGCAGTGTGGAGAGGGACTATGCCACAAGGTTTTAATATAATGTAATTGTTGTGGTCACAGCAGCCCGCTGTGTGTTCCTCGTCTGTATCTGCCACTCCCCCTGTCTGTCTCACTTCACACCTGGTCCTCATCTGCAATCACGCTCACCTGGTCTTCACCTCCAATCAACTCCCCTTCATAACCCGTGGATTCCTTGCTGTTGGCGCCGGATCGTCCTATGCGCTACCGTGGTAACTATAACGTACCTGGCTCCAGTTTACTGTCCCTCGCTCTCGCTTACTCGTCTCTCGTTTCTTGTTGCCTGTAGCTGTTGACCACAACCTAACTTTTGTTTTTCCTCTGCCTGCAGTATCCGGACCACTCTCTCCAGCTTCCCGGCTTTGGTCTCCCCCTGGCTCCCTCACCCACTACCTGCTTCCCCTCACCATATATATAATAAACCTTTTTTATATAAATCCTACTTCGTCTCTGTCTGCTCTTGGGTCCAGCATCGTAACCGTAACAGAACGATCCGGCCAAGATGGACCCAGCGGACATCGGAAACATTCGTGGAGCTCTCGCCGCCCAAGGCACTCAGGTGGCGGAGCACAGCCAAGCTCTCCGGGACGCTATGGAGGCTTTTAAGAATCTCGCTACCCGAGTCACACAGATGGGTGACCAATTGGACTTACTGGTACCTCCCACCACAGCGCCTCCACTACCAGCGGCACCCCCGCCTGCTCTCACTTCCCCGTTACACCTGCCACGAGCTCGTGAGCCATTTATTCCTGCGCCAGAGCGCTATGCTGGGGACATGGGTACGTGCAGAGACTTTTTGATTCAGTGTTTCCTAGTTTTCAGTCAGCAGCCTCTCACCTATCCCACAGAAAAGGCTAAGATCGCTTACATTATGGGGTCACTTAAGGGTAATGCACTAGCGTGGGCTTCAGCATTATGGGACAGTGATTCCCCAGCTAATGACAATTTTGACCTTTTTGTAGCAGAGATGAGGAAAGTGTTTGACCATCCAGTAGAGGGAGGGGACGCCGCCAAGCGGCTTATTTCTTTACGTCAGGGCTCCCGCAGTGTAGCTGAGTTCTCCGTTGAGTTCAGGACCTATGCAGCCAGGTCAGGCTGGAACGACAAGTCACTACGTGGGCTTTTTCTTTCCGGTCTCAGTGAGACAATCAAGGATGAGCTGGCTACTAGGGAGGAAGCTGACACTCTCGATGAAATAATTTCCCTCTCTATCCGGCTGGATAATCGCCTACGCGAGCGGCGTAGGGAGAAGGCGGGCAGCTCCGTGCCTCCGGTTTTCGCTGCTTCCTGTTCCCCACTCTTCCCTAAGACTGCCCTCTCTGCCCCCGTGACGCGTGCTGTCACTGAAGAGGAGCCCATGCAGCTGGGTCGCACACGTCTCACCCAGGCAGAGCGGCTTCATCGGATTAAGACCGGAGTGTGTCTGTACTGTGCGCTGCCCGGGCATCTCATCTCCACCTGTCCGTCACTGCCAAAAGACAGGGCTCGGCAGTGAGGCTCGGGGCCCTGCTGAGCCACGCCCCCTCCGTCCCCGATTCTCACTGTTCTCGCTCACTGCTGGATGCCACTCTCCTGTCCCTCGGGCATTCCTTTCCTGTGTCAGCCCTGGTGGATTCTGGAGCGGATGAGAACTTCATTGATGCGGGCTTCGCGTCTCAGGTTGGCATTAAATTGGAACAATTACCCTCTCCCTTAAATGCTAACGCCTTAGACGGCCGTCACCTGGCCCTTATTACCCACCGTACTAAGCCCCTTGAATTAATTGTTTCTGGCAATCACCACGAGATACTTCAGTTTCATGTCATCCTGTCTCCCCTCACTCCCCTGGTGCTGGGGTACCCCTGGCTCAAGCTTCACAATCCCCAATTTGACTGGTCTTCTGGCAAGGTGGTGAGTTGGAGCACGTTTTGTCATTCCACCTGCTTACAGTCTGCCCTGTCTCCGGCAGTGGGAGATGTTCTCTTGCCCAAGGAACCTCCCGACCTCTCCTTGGTTCCCCAAATTTATCATGACCTGGGAGAGGTATTTAGTAAGTGTCGTGCGCTCACCCTGCCTCCTCATCGCCCCTATGACTGTGCCATTGATCTCCTCCCCGGCGCCCCTTTGCCCAGTAGTCGCCTTTATAACTTGTCCCGTCCTGAGAGGGAGGCCATGGAGAAGTACATTAAGGATTCTCTTTCGGCTGGCCTCATGAGACCCTCCTCTTCTCCTGTTGGTACAGGTTTCTTTTTTGTGGCCAAAAAGGACAAGTCACTTCGCCCATGCATTGATTTCAGGGGTCTCAATAACATTACTGTGAAGAACAAGTATGCGTTGCCCCTCATCAGTTCCGCATTCGAGCCACTGCAGGGCGCCACAGTCTTCTCCAAATTGGACCTACGTAATGCCTATCATCTGGTGCGCATCCGTGAAGGCGATGAGTGGAAGACGGCCTTTAACACCCCCCTCGGCCATTTTGAGTATCTCGTCATGCCTTTCGGCCTAACTAATGCCCCTGCTGTGTTCCAGAACCTGGTTAACGACGTCCTCCGGGACTTTCTCAACCGCTCAGTTTTTGTCTATTTAGACGACATCCTGATTTTTTCCCGCAATCAGAAGGAACACGTCCAGCATGTCCGGCAAGTTCTTCAACGGCTGTTGGAGAACAAGCTATATGTGAAGGCCGAGAAGTGTGAGTTCAGTGTCACCTCTGTATCCTTCCTGGGGTTCATCATTGAGAGCGGGCAAGTGAGGACCTGCCCCGAGAAGGTCATTGCAGTGACTGACTGGCCCATCCCCGATTCCCGCAAGAAACTGCAGCAGTTTCTGGGGTTTGCCAATTTTTACCGGAGGTTCATCCGTGACTACAGCAGGGTGGCAGCCCCTCTCACTCATCTCACCTCCCCTGCCCGCCCTTTTGCCTGGACGCCTGAAGCGGAGGCTGCCTTCTCTAGGCTTAAGGAGCTTTTTTCGTCTGCCCCCATTCTCATCCAACCGGATCCCTCCAGGCAGTTCATTGTGGAGGTTGATGCATCTGACACTGGGGTGGGGGCGGTCCTGTCCCAGCGCTCGGCCTCTGATGAGAAAATTCACCCCTGCGCTTTTTTCTCTCGCCGGCTGGTTCCTGCTGAGCGGAATTATGATGTGGGTAACAGAGAGCTGCTGGCTGTGAAACTGGCGTTGGAGGAATGGCGGCACTGGCTTGAGGGGTCAGAACAGCCGTTCGTGGTATGGACTGACCACAAGAATTTGTCTTACATCCAGACAGCCAAGCGATTGAATTCCCGCCAAGCCCGGTGGTCCCTGTTTTTTGGGCGTTTCAATTTCTCCCTCACCTACCGGCCCGGTTCCCGTAACGTCAAACCAGACGCCCTCTCCCGCCAGTTTGGCACTGTGGACACACCGGGTCCCCCTGACACCATCCTCTCTCCTTCCTGTCTCAGGGTGGCTGCGGTTACCTGGGAGATAGAGTCCCTCATCCGGGAGGCCCAAATCACTGAACCAGACCCGGGCAACGGCCCTCCTAACCGCCTCTTTGTCCCCAGTTCGGTGCGCTCCCAGGTTCTGGTGTGGGGTCACACATCGCGTTTTGCCTGTCACCCTGGCGTGGGTCGCACCCTGTCACTCCTTAAGAGGTACTTTTGGTGGCCAGCGATGGACGCTGACACCCGGGCTTTCGTGCTGGCCTGCACGGTTTGTGCTCGGGCCAAGTCCTCCCATCAACCCCCTGCTGGCCTGCTTCGCCCGCTTCCTGTTCCTGGTCGGCCCTGGTCTCACATTGGCCTGGATTTCGTCACTGGTCTTCCCCCCTCTAATGGCCATACAGTCATCCTCACAGTTGTGGATAGGTTCTCTAAGGCTGTTCATTTCATTGCCCTCCCAAAGCTCCCCTCTGCCACCGAGACTGCCCAGCTGCTCGTGCAGCATGTGTTCCGCCTCCACGGGATTCCCACGGACCTCGTCTCCGACCGCGGCCCGCAATTCATCTCCCAGGTGTGGAAAGCCTTCTGCCGTGCGCTGGGGGCCTCTGTCAGCCTGTCATCAGGGTACCAGCCGCAGACTAATGGGCAGGCGGAGAGAGCGAATCAGGATCTTGGAACCGCGCTGCGTTGTGTGGCTGCCCGCAACCCCTCTGCCTGGAGCGACCATCTCTCTTGGATCGAGTATGCCCACAACTCCATGTCCTGTGCAGCCACCGGCATGTCCCCGTTTGAATGTTCCCTGGGGTACCAACCGCCCTTGTTTCCGGCTCAGGAGGACGACATCTCCGTTCCCTCAGTACAGCACCATCTCCGCCGCTGCCGCAGGGTGTGGAAGGGCGCGCGCACCGCTCTGCTGCGCTCCGCTGAGCAGAACCGGCGCACGGCTGATCGCCACCGGGCTCCCGCTCCTGCCTATCGGGTGGGTCAGCAGGTGTGGTTGTCCTCCAAGGACCTTCCCTTACAGACTGGCTCTAAGAAGTTAACCCCTCGTTTTGTGGGGCCCTTCCCTATTGTCTCCGTCATCAACCCCTCTGCGGTCACACTCAAGCTGCCCCCAGCCATGCACGTCCACCCAACCTTCCATGTCTCTCGTCTAAAGCCAGTCTCCACCAGCCCTCTCTCCCCCCCGGCCGTTGCCCCCCCTCCTCCCCGGGTGATTGACAACCACCCAGCATACACCGTCCGGCGGTTGCTGGACATTCGGCGTCGGGGCAGAGGGCATCAGTACCTCGTGGATTGGGAGGGTTACGGTCCTGAGGAAAGGAGCTGGGTTTCGCGGGGTCTCATTCTCGACCCCTCCCTCATCCGGGATTTCCATCTGGCTCATCCAGAGAAGCTTAGGCCGCCTGGAGGCGTCCATTGAGGGGAGGGTACTGTTGTGGTCACAGCAGCCCGCTGTGTGTTCCTCGTCTGTATCTGCCACTCCCCCTGTCTGTCTCACTTCACACCTGGTCCTCATCTGCAATCACGCTCACCTGGTCTTCACCTCCAATCAACTCCCCTTCATAACCCGTGGATTCCTTGCTGTTGGCGCCGGATCGTCCTATGCGCTACCGTGGTAACTATAACGTACCTGGCTCCAGTTTACTGTCCCTCGCTCTCGCTTACTCGTCTCTCGTTTCTTGTTGCCTGTAGCTGTTGACCACAACCTAACTTTTGTTTTTCCTCTGCCTGCAGTATCCGGACCACTCTCTCCAGCTTCCCGGCTTTGGTCTCCCCCTGGCTCCCTCACCCACTACCTGCTTCACCATATATATAATAAACCTTTTTTATATAAATCCTACTTCGTCTCTGTCTGCTCTTGGGTCCAGCATCGTAACCGTAACAGTAATAACATCATTCCCATTACTTGAAGACCTCTCTTTCATTTTAAAAGAAGCTTTCTGTCCCACTTAATGTATTGTAATGTACAAATGATATGACCCTACTTAATGC
Source organism: Ammodytes marinus (assembly GCF_949987685.1). Classification (NCBI taxonomy): domain Eukaryota; kingdom Metazoa; phylum Chordata; class Actinopteri; order Uranoscopiformes; family Ammodytidae; genus Ammodytes; species Ammodytes marinus. Next base: position 4,927,199 of record NC_137215.1, on the reverse strand, counting down.
ATGTCTTTGAATCCTGTCAAAGGCAGTGTGGGGATTGACAACGCCACACGATATTAACTTTATATACAGCTCTGGAAAACATTAAGAGACCAATCCAAATGTTCAGTGTCTCTCGTTCTACCATTTATAGGCATATGTTTACGTAGAATGAACATCTTGGTTTTATACAATAAACTACTGACAACATTTCTACCAAATTCCAATACATTCTTTGTCATTAAGAGCATTTTCAATAAGTTATGTAGAGATGAAGATTCAAGAAAAATCCAGACTGGTCTCTTCCGGAGCTGTATATTATATGTATTAACTTATATTTATTTTGGGCGGCTGTGGCGAAGTGGGTAGGGTGGTCAACCCTCAACTACAGGGTCAGTGGTTCGATCCCCCGTCTCCCTGCCACATTGACACTGCCACATTGATACTGAGCCCTGAATTGCTCCATATAGTTAGCCCACTATCCGTGTATGAATGTGTGTGTGGATTGTAACGTGGGAATGGGAACAGGTCTCCCTTGAAAAAGAGTCTCCGGTCTCAATGGGATTTACCTGTGTAAAGAAAAGGTTAAACAAAATGAACAAGGCTTTAAAGTATTATATAGATATGTCGTCTCACCCATGAGTTTAAGAGCTCTCTTCTCATTTAAAAGCAGCTTTCCGTTCTGGTGACACTGTACGTCCCTCCTGCCATCTGGGTCCACCCCAGTCAGACCCATGTTCCTCCTCTGACGGCTGTTTCTCCGCAGGTGAAGCAGGATGAGCAGGTAGAGGGTCAGGATGGACACGAGTGGCACCTGTAGGGGAACAGGTATACACTGGTATACATACATATAGGCCTATGTTGTGTGACAGTAATTAGATTTCAATCCACAAGTTTGTATGCAAATTGGTTATATGGAATGGAAAATTCCTTATGGAAACATTACAATGTGATTGAATGTCATGAATATAGACACAAAGTTTGTACATTCAACCTGAAGGGAAGAGGTGTGTTACATACAGGTGAAACTCGCATTATTAGAATGTCATGGAAAATGAATTGGGATTGAGGCAAGAATTCATGCAAAAGGGGCCCAAACCAAGTACTGAGTATATATTAAAGGTATAGGCTGTTATACTGTATATATACAGTTACGGAATAAATTAAGAGACCACTCCAAATGTTCAGTGTCTCTCGTTTTACTCTTTACAGACATGTGTTTGAGTAGAATGAAGATTTTGGTTGTATACTACAAACTACTGACAACATTTCAACCAAATTAGCCCCAAAAGTATTGTCATTAAGAGCATTTCCATTAAGTAATGTAGAGATGAAGATTGAAGAAAGATCCAGACTGGTCTCTTAATTTTTTCCAGAGATGTATATATATATGTGTGTGTGTGTGTGTGTGTGTGTGTGTGTGTGTGTGTGTGTGTGTGTGTGTGTGTGTGTGTGTGTGTGTGTGTGTGTGTGTGTGTGTGTGTGTGTGTGTGTGTGTGTGTGTGTGTGTGTGTGTGTGTGTGTGTGTTGAGTGACAGTTACTAGGTTTCAATCCACATGTTTATATGTAAATGAAGTAATATGGAATGAAAAATTCCTTATAGAAACATTAAAATTCGATTGAACGTCATGAATATAGACACAAAGTTTGTACGTTCAATCTCATCATATTTTCTATGAAGCAGTAAAAATGACTTCTACAAGTTATATTTTACCATATTAAGCTGCAATGTCTCGCCTTAAATAACAATTTTTCTCCAAGTATGTGTGTGCAGCTAGAGTGATACTGACTGGACTGTCATTCATGTCCCCTGTAAGACACTGTCTAAGACGCCATTAAAACGCTATTTGCTGAAAACAATTTTAACAGCCGCCACCATGTTTCGAGACCGTTGTTGTTTTCATCTGATTACAGCTTTATATGTTGCTTTTAGCAGGCACATAAACATCATACCAACTTTTGCAATATGAAATAATTTCTTGGTAGATGGCGAGATCCATTTTGGCTAACACACTTTGTTTGAATGTTGTTTATTAGTCAATTACTACATTGAAATGTGTCTTTTGTTGCATATCCCCTAACAAGATACCACACTTTCGTGGGGGGTCTTCTCATAAATGAGTAATTGAGGGCGCTCTTGTGGTGTAGTGGATAGAGCGCGTACTATATTGGCTCAGGACTTGTTGCAGTGGTCGCGGGTTCGAATCCGACCCGTGGACCTTTACTGCAAGTCATCCCCCCTCTCTCTCTCTCTCTCTGTCTCCCCATTTCAACTCTGTACTATCTAATAAAGCTTTAAAAACGTCCCAAAATAATCTATTAATTAAAAGAATAAATTAGTAATTGATAAATAAAAACGTTATCTCACCAGAAAGAATAAGAGGGCTCTGAGTAGCAGCGCTCCTTTGTAGATGTGTGCGGGGTCGGGCTCAGTCATTTCACACATGGTGGAGACTTGGAACGCTTCCTGAGGTGTGCTGGCCGTGTGGTCCAGGATACAGGCCCGAGCCTGCTCATACACCAGCGCAAAGGGCACGGCTGAGACCAGAGACACCACCCAGACAGACAGGAGACAGGGCAGCCGGGACTTCTGTTGGATAGATGGATGGATGGATGGTTGGATGGATGGATGGATGGATGGATGGATGGATGGATGGATGGATGGATGGATGGATGGATGGATGGATGGATGGATGGATGGATGGATGGATGGATGGATGGATGGATGGATGGATGGATGGATGGATGGATGGATGGATGGATGGATGGATGGATGGATGGATGGATGGATGGATGGATGGATGGATGGATGGATGGATGGATGGATGGATGGATGGATGGATGGATGGATGGATGGATGGATAGATGGATAGATGGATAGATGGATAGATGGATAGATAGATGGATAGATGGATAGATGGATAGATGGATAGATAGATAGATAGATAGATAGATAGATAGATAGATAGATAGATAGATAGATAGATAGATAGATAGATAGATAGATAGATAGATAGATAGATAGATAGATAGATAGATAGATAGATAGATAGATAGATAGATGGATGGATGGATGGATGGATAGATCCTTTAATAATCATGTACAGGAAATTACAGTGCCACAACAGCTTCAAGACAGACATGACACCACACATTTCCTCAGATAGCTTCCATACTCAATGACAGAAAGGGTGAAAAATAAAACAAATGATTTTAAACTTTGAGTTGAATGACAAATACTAATTGGATGAAGTGCCCCTGTTTCAGTTTGGCTAATTCTGTTATTTTGTGAAACATGTTAAAATGTATTTCTTACATTTCATTCTGGGATAAAGGCTGCTAAAAGTACAGTGGATATACTATGGGCGATATACAGCTCTGGAAAAAAATTAAGAGACCACTCAAAATGTTCAGTGTCTCTTGTTTTACTATTTATAGGCATTTGAGTAGAATGAACATTTTGGGTTTAAACTATAAACTACTGACAACATTTCTACCAAATTCACAATAAGAATATTGTCATTAAGAGCATTTTCCAATAAGTTATGTAGAGATGAAGATTGAAGAAAAATCCAGACCGGTCTCTTGAATTTTTCCTGAACTGTATATTTGTATCTTTAAGTATGTGTGTCGCATACATATTTTGATCAAGGAAAAATTTAGGTTGGATTAATGTGTTACTTTATATGTGGGCTACTACTAGGCTACAGTAGTATTTCACTTTGACACAATTCTCTGTATGAATACTGAGAGAAGGCATGGCAACCCAGACTTCTGTTGGGAAGGAGGGAGAGAAGGAGGGAGACTCCATTAAGCCGACTGTGTATAATCATAGTCAGACATGTTTACAGACCTTATTTCGTAGCCTACATTCCGTTCTCAGATATAAGTATAGTGGAAGGAACCCATTCTTAGCCTTTAATGTTGCCAGCTTCCAAGCATTTCCTTGTTCAGCTCATACACTTAGATATCAGCAGTAAGTGGGCACGTAGAATGAGTGAGACATACTTTCATATTTTGAACTTGAAAATACAGATTGGAGCAATGCATTGTGGTAGGGCGGTCGACCCTCAACTACAGGGTCGGTAGTTTCGAAAATTAATTTTCAAAAATACTTTTGTAAATGGTTATCAAGACACCCAACTTTGATATCATATATTGATTTTCACTATTTTAGCCCGTGGGTTATAATGTTTGAGAAGAGAGCTGCTGTGATTGGTTCAAAATACTTAATGTGTCATAGGAGGATTTCTGTAAAGTATATCAAACTTAAATGCCAATATCTTTCATTTGGGATTGATGGTTATGCCTGAGTCTTTTCTGGTGCTTAACTATCATCCAATCTTTTTTTAACCTTTATTTATACAGGTACATCCCATTAAGACCGGAGACTCTCCCTGCGTTCCGAATCGCATACTCTTTCTTTTTTCTATTCTACATACTACATGCCATCGGTGAATGAGTGTGTGTATGAATGGGTGAATGTGGTAAGAAATGTAAAGCGCTTTGGGGCTGAGAAAATCGGCTAGAAGGCGCTATATAAGTCAAGTCCATTTACCATTTTACCATTTACATACTACATCCAACGATACAAATAATCTAGTTAGGATGCAGTAGGCATACTATTGGGACATACTTTTACTCTTTTGTTTCATCATAACATTGCGCCTTGATCTTGCCTCTTGCTTTTATAACCGGCGCATCCCCGTTTGTTTTCATATGGAGGCTTCGTCGATGTGACGTCACTTCACGTGCGCACCGGATTGTGGGTCAGAACCGCCCAAATAGGATGCAGTTTTCAACACTAACAATCTTGGCCGGATGAAGTATCCGGGTACTTCTAACCATCCTAAATCTGGCCACAAGAATCGGGACATCCTAAATCTTTTTTCTACAGACTATAGTTGAAAGTATGCGATTCGGAACGCAGGGTCTCTTTCAAGGTAGACCTGTTCCCATTTTACCATTCACACACACACACACACACACACACACACATACACACACACACACACACGCTGACAGGCTAACTATCGACATTCACACGAGGCAAGGTGGGTGAAGTGTCTTGCCCAAGGACACAACAACCATGACACAAGAGGCAGGGCGGGGATCGAACTGCCAACCCTTCGATCATTGGCCGACCCGCTCTACCACCTGAGCCACAGTCGACTCCCCCCCCCCCCCCCCTCTAACCAACTCCCCAAATTACAAAGAAGGATTTTCATTACATTATAATAAGAAGTATTCCTTTAAGTATGTTACCTTGAGGCTGGAGTAGGACCACATGGTGTGGCAGATAGCCGCATAGCGCTCTGTGGTGAAGGTCATGATCACCCAGCTGGTGGTGGCACAGTAAACCTGCCGGACCATGAAGTAAGACTTGCACACGGCTTGTCCCAAGCGCCAGGGGTAGCTCTCCCAGTAGTAACGGTACAGTGTTACTGGGATCGTCAGCAACTGAAGAATGTCTGAAAATGAAAAGAGAGGATTTTTTTTAATATATATACAGCTCTGGAAAACACTAAGAGACCACTGACTCCAAATGTTCAGTGTCTCTTGTTTTACTTAAGGCATATGTTTGAGTAGAATGAACATTTTGGTTTTATAATATAAACTACTGATAAGATTTCTACCAAATTCCAATACTTTTGTTGTCATTAAGAGCATGTTCAATAAGTTATGTAGAGATGATGTCAGACCCAAACAAGGCGAGGACCACAATAGCGTCACGTTCAACAGTTTATTAAAGGATTGGGGGAAAGGGAGTGTATGAGCATGTTCAGAGAACGAGAAGGGCAGGTCCGGTATTGCAGATAGGAGTCAGAAGCGTAAGGAAACAGGCAGAGTAACTGGTGCTGGTTAGCAGACGATCCGACAAGGAGTGACTGAAAGCCAGGGTTTATATACAGAGGGTAATGAGCAGGGAATGCAGTGCAGCTGGCAGGTTAATTAGGGCAGGAGTGGATACAGGTGTGGCTGAGCAGAGTGGAGCGGCAGCAATTAGTGCTGTTAACAGGGCAGAGGGAGAAGCTCCTGACAGAACCCCCCCCTTAAGGGACGGCCCCAGAAGTCCCCAAAAAACGTCAAACAGGGCGGGCGGAGGGTCAGAACTCCTCTGAGCGGTCAGATTCCCTGGCCTCATCCTCCGAGGGGGCCTGAGAGGGACCATCAGGGGCCAGGGCAGGGTCAGGAACTGGGCAGGAGGAGCGACGGGACCCCTTAGGACGACCCCGACGGATGGCAGGCTGGTCCGGGTGCAGACGGTGGAAGTCGGCGATAAGAGTCCGGTCCACAATTCGACTGGACGGCACCCAGATTCTCTCTTCAGGCCCATAGCCCTCCCAGTCGACGAGATACTGGAGGCCCCTACCCCTCCGTCTGGACTGAAGCAGGCGTCGAACGGTGTACACCAGCCCACCGTCAATGAGGCGAGGAGGAGGAGGAGGAGGGGCCGCTGGGACCAGTGGGCTTACATGCACTGGTTTGACTTTTGAAACATGGAAAGTGGGGTGCACCTTCATGGAAGCTGGCAACTGGAGCCGGACTGCGGTAGGACTGATGATCCTCTGGATAGGGAATGGGCCGAGGAACCGAGGTGCTAGCTTACGTGATTCCACCCTCAGCTGCAGGTCCTTGGCTGACAGCCACACCTTCTGGCCAACACAGTAAGTGGGTGCTGGTGTCCTCCGACGGTTAGCCCCAGTGGCATAGCTGGTTACTGACTTGAGTAGTGTGGCACGGGCTTGTGACCAGGTGCGGCGGCACCGGCGAGCATGGGCGAGGGCAGACGGGCAGGAAACCTTTCCTTCCTGACTGGGGAACAGAGGGGGCTGGTAGCCATATACACACTGGAATGGAGACATACCGGTGGCAGAACAGGTGAGGGAGTTGTGGGCGTACTCTACCCATGTCAATTGTTGCGCCCAAGTCTGGGGCTTACGGGAAGCCATGCAACGGAGCGCCTTCTCCAGTTCCTGGTTCGCCCGCTCTGACTGACCATTGGACTGGGGATGAAACCCAGATGTGAGACTTACTGTGGCCCCTAGAAGATGGCAGAACTCCTTCCAGAATGTAGAGGTGAATTGTGGGCCTCGGTCTGAGACCACGTCCTTGGGCAGCCCGTGTAGACGGAAGACATGATCTACAACACTCTGGGCTGTCTCTCTAGCAGATGGCAGTTTCGGGAGGGGAATGAAGTGCGCCATCTTGCTGAACCGGTCAACCACAGTGAGAATGACAGTCATACCATCCGATGGGGGCAGGCCTGTTACAAAGTCCAGGGAAACGTGGGACCAGGGTCGTGAGGGCACCGGCAGAGGCTGGAGTAATCCAGCGGGTGGCTGATTGGAGGATTTGTTCTGGTTGCAGGTGGGACAAGCACGGACAAATTCTCTGACGTCCCTTCTCAAGGAGGGCCACCAAAAGCGCTGGGCAAGGAGATGGCAAGTGCGGGCTGAACCCGGATGGCAGGCAAGGCGGGAGTTGTGTCCCCACTGTATGACCCGGGATCTTAAGTTCTCAGGGACGAAGAGACGGTCATCAGGGCATGCACTGGGGCCGGGATGGTCACGGATTGCCTCTTGAACCTCTTCCTCGACATCCCAAGTCAAAGCAGCTATGATACAGGGATCAGGCAGGATGGGGGCAGGTTCCTGGGAAAGGGCGTCCTCCTTCTGGAACTGGCGGGAAAGAGCATCCGGCTTGGTATTACGTGAACCTGGGCGGTATGACAGGGTGAAGTTGAACCTGGTGAAAAACAAGGCCCAGCGGGATTGTCTGGAGTTGACGCGCTTGGCAGTGCGGATGTATTCGAGGTTTTTGTGATCTGTCCAGACCAGGAACGGCACCGTGGACCCCTCCAGCCAGTGACGCCACTCCTCCAGGGCAAGCTTGACGGCCAAAAGCTCACGGTTTCCAATGTCATAATTGCGCTCTGTAGGCGAAAGCCGGCGGGAAAAGAATGCACAGGGGTGCACTTTGTTGTCCTCCTCTGCCCGTTGAGAAAGTATGGCCCCGACTCCCATGTCCGAGGCATCCACCTCGACGATGAACTGTCGGTCTGCATCCGGCATCAGGAGGATGGGTGCCGTGGTGAAGCGGGCCTTGAGGGTCTGGAAGGTTTTGTTAGCCTCTGGGGTCCAGACAAAGGGATGTTTGGTACTGGTCAGAGTGGTGAGGGGAGCGGCGACGGTGCTGTAGTTCCGGATGAATTTCCTGTAGAAATTGGCAAAGCCAAGGAATTGTTGCAACTTCTTCCTATTCTCCGGAACTGGCCAGGAAGAAACTGCCGAGACCTTTGCGGGGTCCATCTGGATATTTCCCTCAGCCACGATGTATCCCAGGAATGACACAGACTGAACATGGAATTCGCACTTCTCAGCTTTGACATAGAGGGAGTTCTCCAGGAGACGACGGAGGACCAGTTGGACATGACGAGTGTGTTCAGACAGGGTTCTGGAGAAAATCAAGATGTCGTCCAGGTACACAAAGACGAATTTATTCAGCATGTCCCGCAACACATCATTCACCAGAGCCTGGAATACCGCTGGTGCGTTGGTGAGGCCAAATGGCATGACCAGATACTCGTAGTGGCCGGTGTGGGTGTTGAATGCTGTTTTCCACTCGTCGCCTTCTCGTATGCGCACTAGGTGGTACGCATTACGAAGGTCCAGCTTGGTGAAAATTGTGGATCCCTGAAGCAGCTCAAAAGCAGAGGTGAGTAAGGGCAGAGGATACCGGTTCTTCACAGTGATGTCGTTCAGACCTCGGTAATCAATGCAGGGCCGAAGAGAACCGTCTTTCTTTCCCACGAAGAAGAACCCGGCACCAGCAGGAGAAGAAGACGGGCGGATGATACCAGCTGCTAAGGAGTCCCTGATGTAATCCTCCATGGCCTTTCTTTCTGGAGGAGACAGTGAGTAGAGGTGACCCTTAGGTGGAGTAGATCCAGGAAGAAGGTCAATGGCGCAGTCGTACGGACGGTGTGGGGGCAGAGATGTGGCTTTGGTCTTATTGAACACTTGCCGGAGACCATGGTAGCATTCAGGAAGGTTAGAAATGTCAGGGGCAGTGCTGGGGGGTATAGAGTTGGTGGGCAGCGAGGCAGCACGCAAACAGGTCAGGTGGCAGTCATCTCCCCACTCTTTGACAGTTCCGGAGGCCCAGTCGAGGTGAGGATTGTGGAGACGGAGCCATGGGTGACCCAGGATTAAGGGTTGGCCCGGGGAGCAGAGTAGGTGGAAGCGGATGGTCTCTTGGTGGTTGCCTGACACCAACATTGAGATGGGGGCTGTGATGCTGGTAACTGTGCCAAGTATGTGACCGTCCAGGGCCCGGGCTGGCACGGGAGCGGCCAAGCGGTGGCTTCCCAAGCCCAGCTGACGAGCAAGTTCTGTGTCCATAATGTTTGCTTCTGCACCAGAGTCCACCAGGGCTGCCAGAGTGTGGGTTGTATCAGACAGGTAAAGACAGACTTGGATCAGGGTTTTACTATTGGTGGAGGACCGAATGTTCGATGAGCCCAGCCGGATTCCTCCTACATCCGGTGAGCTCCGGCTTTTTACTGGACAGGTGGCGGCTCGATGCCCATCACCGCCACAGTACAGACACAGGTTAGAGGTGATGCGTCGCTGTCGCTCTGCAGGGGTTAGTGAGGCGCGGCCGATTTCCATCGGTTCAGGCTGGTCTGGCTGGTAAGATGGTGTGGCAGAGGAAGACGGGAGAGCGGTCGAGCTGCTCCGTGTGCTGGTGGATGGACTGCTGCGCCCCCCCTCTCGACGACGGGCCTGGATCCTGCGGTCGATGCGGACAGCCAGAGCCATGGCTTCATCGAGGGTGGAGGGTTGATCATGGGAAACTAACTCATCCTTTATGTAGTCCGCTAGGCTGTGGAGGAACGCAACCACCAACGCCTCCATGTTCCAGGGGCTCCGACTTGCCACTGTACGAAAATCGATGGAGTAATCCGCCACGGTCCTTCTGCCTTGGCGAATACTCATCAGGGTCTGTGATGCCTCAGCTGCTGTGGATCCCAAGTCGAAGACCTTAAGCATCTCCTCGGCGAACAGGTTGAAGGCAGCACATGCAGGGGTCTGGCGCTCGAACTCAGCCGTTCCCCACAGTCGAGCCCGTCCCGTCAGGTGAGTGATTACATAACCTACTTTAGCCCCCTCAGTGGCAAAGGTTCGGGGTTGCAGGCTAAACTGGACACGGCAGCTCGTCAGGAATGCTCGTACCTGAGTTGGATCACCATTGAACCGCTCAGGATTGCCAATCTTGGGTTCGGGGAAGGCAACAACTGCGGCGGCAGTGACCGGGGCAGAGGACACGGGAGCTGGGCCGGTGGGCAGACTGGCTGAAGCTGACGGAGGAGTAAGGTTGGTGAGAAGTTGGATAACCATGGCAAGTTGTTGTTGCTGCTGCTGAATCTGTTGTTGCTGCTGCTGGCTGAACTGGAGCAGAGAGGCGACGTCATCTGTCATGCGGTAAACCTTACTCTCTGTATGTTCCAGGCGCTGCATGGCGGCGGGTTGTCCAGGGTTGTCGAGTTCCATGCTGGGTGAGACGTGTGCTGGGTCCATGTTTGGTCGGATCGTTCTGTCAGACCCAAACAAGGCGAGGACCACAATAGCGTCACGTTCAACAGTTTATTAAAGGATTGGGGGAAAGGGAGTGTATGAGCATGTTCAGAGAACGAGAAGGGCAGGTCCGGTATTGCAGATAGGAGTCAGAAGCGTAAGGAAACAGGCAGAGTAACTGGTGCTGGTTAGCAGACGATCCGACAAGGAGTGACTGAAAGCCAGGGTTTATATACAGAGGGTAATGAGCAGGGAATGCAGTGCAGCTGGCAGGTTAATTAGGGCAGGAGTGGATACAGGTGTGGCTGAGCAGAGTGGAGCGGCAGCAATTAGTGCTGTTAACAGGGCAGAGGGAGAAGCTCCTGACAGATGAAGATTGAAGAAAAATCAAGACTGGTCTCTAAATTTTTTTCGGTGCTGTATTTGTGTCCAATTTCTGAGCAATTCAAGGACATAATAACACAAAAACAGGTGTCCATATTACATGATACCCTTTTTTTTCCGGAGCTTTAATGTTTTGGAAATGCCAAAGAACAGGAATATTAAGTAGAAAGGATTTGTTCAAATGTATATTTTATACAACATAACTATGTTTATTTTCAGGTTTAAGATATTACGGCCCAAATTAAAATAAAGTTTGAAGAAGTATTTTCAGTGTACATAAAAGTATAACCTGGGGAAATGTATAACGTAATGGAAAGTGAAACATCAAAATGACTTGCCCTGATTGGTGCCTACTATCTTATTGTATTAGTAGTAGTATTAGTAGTATTAAGGTTTTTTTAGTACTCTGAGGTACCATTGAGAGCAAGCACTAATTGTCAATGTAGCTGAATTAAATTCACAATGAAATTTAGACCACAATACTACTAATATAACAAAAGTGAAAAAATATATATATTGGAATGTAACCCTGTCATGCATTCATTATGACAAAAATAATTTCGATTTTTAAAAGTAATTTTTTATCATTGAAAAGGAATCTTACATTGAAATCCATTTCACTGTTTTACTTATGAAAGGCCTACTTCACCGGTTGGAATATGAAGGTGTATTGAACTCGGAGATCCTATGAAGTATAAATGTGCAAAAAAAATTGAAATCGGATCATCTTAGCCTGAGAAAAGGCAGAAAGAGTGTTTTATGGTCTCACTGTCTAACCCTACATTTCTCTTTATTAATTCAAACTTTCTCCACTGGAATTCCAGATATTGAACTGTTAGAATATTGCTGTAAGTCTATTGAAACTCTTAGGTGGTTTTGGAGCAAATAACCTTGATAAACATACCTAAACTTTCAGTTTGTGTTCATTCTTGAACCCCCTTTGGACAAAAGCGGTAGTGTTTTTACCATACGCCAGCTGTATAGTTCCTGAGTGAGCGTACCCATGACAAAGACATTAAGAAAAACTAATATATAGAAATAACATTCTTTGCACTGATGGTCTCGTTTGCTGTTACATCATCAGAGAATAAAATGAGACTGTTTCAGAAATATTTTGAAGTTCCCCGTAGCACCTTTAACATACGTAAAATGGAATTAAATACAGCACCATGCATGGAAGGGATAACCAAGGACACTCAGGCACTCGGGCGGCAGTGGCGAAGTGGGTAGGAAGATTGCCTCTGGAGTGCAGGGTCGGAGGTTCGATTCCCCGCCTACCCGCCACATGTCGAAGTGTCCCTGGGCAAGACACTGAACCCCAAATTGCTTCCGATGGTTCAGAGAGCGCCTTGCATGGCAGCTACTGCCATCGGTGTATGAGTGTGTGTATGAATGGGTGAATGTGGTAAGATATGTAAAGCGCTTTGGGGCTGAGAAAATCGGCTAGAAAAGCGCTATATAAGTCAAGTCCATTTACCATTTACCATTACTCAAGTCACACAAAAAAAAACAGTTTTATAAAACAGGACTCATAATAAAAATCACAGAAATTCGATTTTAGGAACAATAACCGCCAGAAACAGGCACATTCAACACCATTGCTCTGAAATGCTCATAGCAAAAGAAGTATCAAGACACTTTGATTGATTTAGGGGACTGTCGAAGCCCATTCTAAGTGGTTGGCGCATTGAAGAAAAGAACGCTGATTTTTCTTAGCTCTAAGTGTGTAGCCCCCGAATCGGAAGCAAGTTGATTTTGTCTGATGAGGACCGGATTTCAACTGTGACACTGATGAAAATATAAGGAGGGGGCATTTCACTCATTACCAAAATCACTTTTTAGTCAAAATCAGTGAATATCCCGTCACAATCGGATGCTCCCTGTACTGTGTGTGCCCTGGGAAAAAAATCAACTGTTGATACACAGCCTAGGCTCTGTAAACTGGTATGTGAACAAAGGGGGCCCACCGTAGCGCAACTTGCATGATTACACACAGGCTGTGTATTAACACTGATTTTATTTTATTTTTTCAGCGCACACTAAGAACAGACAAGTAGCGGATCGTGAGGAGATATTCACTGATTTTGAGGACAAGTATAGAGCTGTTAAGCGGAAGTGGCGGAATTACGGGGCATGGGACCTATCGGCTGAAAAAAAATGAATGGGAGTCTATGGAAAGTAATCTACTATTTTCTGGTCCCAGTCATTAAATGCCCTGGATTACATATATGTTTTGTATAGGTCTAAATGATAATTTTTCATGTGAAGAGTTTGACGGTATGTTGTATGATTATTCGTCTGACGGCTTTTGAAAAAATGTAACGAGAAAAAACTACACGTTTTGTCGCCTCTGTGACGCCGACAATCTCCCCACTCGAGAAAGTGAAACTCTCCACATGTCCACTTTTGTAGTGGTTTTCGCCACGCTGAAGACTTTTGTCTTGTCCTTGAAAGAAGGCAGTAAAGTGCATTATTGACACAGCCATGTTTCGGAGCTAAACGGGTGCTAGTGGTGGTGACGTATATCATAAGCGTCAAGAGCAGCGAAGAGCTGTAGTCCACAAAAGCGCTCTGCACAAAACCTGACCGTATCCAGCTTCTACTCGCTAAATTGTTCCATTCTTTGCACGAAAAAATACCATCTAAATCCATACAAAACATTTGTGTAATCGAAGGCATTTCATGACTGGGACCAGAAAATAATACATTTCTTTCCATTGACTACCGTTGTAATTTTTCGAGCCGAGAGGTCCCATGTCCCGGAAGTAAGGGACTTCCGCTTAACAGCTCTATTTCTCCATAATCACTGACTCCACCTTACCTAAACAAACTTTTTTTTTTTTTTTTACTAATAACGTACAGTATGTGTTATAAATAACTGAATGTGTCATGACGTGCCTTTTATAGAATTAAAAAACGAATCCTTCAAAACAAAACAATACATGGGCTTGATTAGAATGGAAATGGAAAATGGATATGCACTCTATTTAACATGCACACAATTCAATACTGATGATTCATTAGCCCACTGAAAGCCATGTGTCCATTTGAATATGTAAACTAGAATTAGATGTCCACTTCACATTCAAAATGGATCTTTTGAGGGCACTGATAATGATTAAATGGAGTCGAGAGGCAGATACTGGCTTTCAAAGGAAAACATTGAACATAGCCTAATGAGAATTGAATTTGGTCAAGTATTAATCAAAATAATGTATTTGCACTTTGAAATAATAAGTGTATACCAAGGATTAAGATACAATGACGCAAAACAAACTATTACAAAGACACACACACACACACACACACACACACACACACACACGCATGCATGCACACACATAGCCCATACCCTACAAGACAGACAGACAGACAGACAGACAGACAGACAGACAGACAGACAGACAGACAGACAGACAGACAGACAGACAGACAGACAGAGAGACAGACAGATAGATAGATAGATAGATAGATAGATAGATAGATAGATAGATAGATAGATAGATAGATAGATAGATAGATAGATAGATAGATAGATAGATAGATAGATAGATAGATAGATAGATAGATAGATAGATAGATAGACAGACAGACAGACAGACAGACAGACAGACAGACAGACAGACAGACAGACAGACAGACAGACAGTAGTGTACCTGATATGACCAGGCTCAGAAGGTAGAATCGAATAACACTGACTCTCATATGAGGGTCTAAGAGGAGGGTCAGAATGCTCACACCGTTGAATAAGACCTGTAGAGCAAAAAAGGGAAAATAATTAAATGTGCTGTTTGCTGTCATTGGTGCATCACTAACCAGTGTATAACTACTTTTGCAGCTTAAAGCTATAGTGCATAACTTATGTCGCCCCCCCTGAGGAATTCTGAGTAATTACAACAACACTGTTGACGCATCTACATGAGGTAAAGCCTTCAGTGATATTGCATGGACTTTATACCTCCTGCTGTACCTCCAGGATTTTTCTTTGCAGTAGAATCAACAACTGAAACCTTTCTTGGGTCCTACTTGCGCTTCTTGGGATTTTATGAGCTCCTGCACCAGTGTCAAGGGAGGTCGACACCAGTTTGTAAACGCTGCCATACTGAGAAATACAGAGAGAGTTTTGCGGAGCTGATAGGGCTTAATCAACTTTGTGTCAACTCATTTGGGGCGATGGCTTGAATGTAACATTACATTCACTTAAATGGAAAAGTTACGCACTATAGCTTTGAAAACTAAAAATTTGCCACGTGTCAAGTTGTGCAACTACAGTAAATGAAAGTGTCCATATGCGTAAAACATTACATTCATTTATATGGAAAAGTTACGCACTAATAGCTTTTAATACTCCAAAATCCCCATGTGTAGTGCGACTATAGTAAATGAAAGTGTCCATAACAATACATTCATTCATATGGAAAAGTTACGCAGTACAGCCCAAAGTTGCCATGTGTTGAGTTCAACTATAGTAAATGAAAGCGTCCAAACTCGTAACATCACATTCATTCTTTCATATGGAAAGAGTTACGCACTATAACTTTTAATACTCCAAAATCGCCACGTGTAGTGCGACTATAGTAAATGAAAGTGTCCAAACTCGTAACATTACATTCCATCATATGGAAAAGTTACGCAATGTAGCTTTAAATACTATAAACTGGTAAATGAAAAGTGTCCATACTCCGGAGCAGAAGACGACGGAGTAGAAGATGGTCATCGGCACGGCGACGCCCAGCGGCTCTCGTCTGGAGACGCTAATGTCGAGCTGCGGCGCGTCACTGGGGCTAACGTTACAGCTGAACAGGAAAGACATCTGCTCCGACAGGTTCATGACTGCTGGGGGGTGGGGGGGGGAGGGGGGGGCTAGAGAGAGGCTCCGTTGATGTACCACAGCGGGAGGGATAAGTAAGACTTTAAGATGGTGTACACGGAAAGCACGGTGTCGGACCAAACGACCACGTACACCTGCATCAGAGACGACGCGATGTCCGGGAAGTTACACACGAAGAAGGCCACAACCACTGCACCTGGAAAAGAAGAAGAAAAATTGTTTGAATGACTATAAAAATATACGGTAAATGGACTTGACTTATAAAGCGCTTATTTTTAGCCGATTTTCTCAGACTCAAAGCGCTTTACATTTCTTACCACATTCACCCATTCATGCATCACTCAGACACTGTACCATGAGCCACACGCGTAGTCATAATAAGGCTGAATTAAAGCCTAACTTCATTCTCATTCTAATTTTGACGTCAATTTGAGTATGTTGTGGTTGTGTATGCGAGTTTGTGTGGGCAGAGAAATGCCTGGATGAGTACTTACTTTTTACTTTTTTAGGTTACTTTTCCTACTCAACCGCCCCACAATGCATTGCGTCTTTTCAAAAACGACACAGAAGTTTTGTTTTAAATTCTTTATTGCTTCTGTATACTTAAGCAATAGCTCACGACAGGCTGTGGAATGTGCTCATTATACCACAGTTAAAGGACGTTGTTCGAGCTGAAAAGAAATCCAGTGTTAATACACAGCCTAGGCTCTGTAAACCGACACGTTGCTAGCTATAGTTGGCCACCTCTGTTAACATTCTCTCTTTTAACATACCAGTTTACAGAGCCTGGGCTGTGTATGAACATCAGAATTCACAGCACATTACGGACAGGTAGCAGATTTTGAGGAAAAGTGATTTTGACAAAAAGTGTTCTCCAGAATCACTGACTGCACCTTTAATGTTTAAACGGAAAAAAAAAATCCATCTCTCAGTTGGGTTATGTGTGCTCAAGATAATGAATGAAAAGTCCCCCGTTCCCCGACGACACCACTGCAGTGATTAAAATTGATGAAAAAGATTAGGTGATAATGAAAGAGGCAACGCACAAGAGCGCTCTGGGGACGCTCCTAACAATGAAGAGTGCGTCACACATAGGGCCAGTTTCAC
>NC_137215.1:4892820-4907820 GCF_949987685.1 Ammodytes marinus | reverse complement strand
TATAATATAAACTACTGACAACATTTCTACCAAATTCCAATAATTTTTTGTCATTTAGAGCATTTTCAATAAGTAATGTAGAGATGAAGATTTAAGAAAAAATCCAGACTGGTCTCTTAATTTTCTTTCCGGGGCTACAGTATATTTGCTATGTCCATGTGTATTCGTGTCCAATTTCTGAGCAATTCAAGGACATAGTAACACGAAAACAGGTGTCTATATTACACGATACCCTTTTGTTGGCCACAAAAAAATTATCTCTTTCTTATGGAGTGTTAGATGAGACGTGATTCACACCATCTGTTGGCCGCAGCTTCTCACATACAGACATATAATTGGATTCTATCTTCTCCTCCGGTCTGACAGATTGTCTCCAAACATGCCTAAGATGTTTGACATTCAACATGGTTAGTTCAGCTTTTTCTTATTGCATTTTCAAGCTTTATTTGACAGTACAGATTTGAAATGGGGAGACAGAGAGAGACAGAGAGAGAGAGAGAGAGAGAGAGAGGGGATGACATGCAGTGAAGGTCCACGGGTCGGATTTGAACCCGCGACCACTGCAACGAAGGCCAGAGCCGATATGGTACGCGCTCTATCCACTACACCACCGGAGCGCCCCCGTAAAATAACAATCAACATGGTTCGTACAGCTTTTCAAGATAACATTTCAAGCAGGATAAAATATCAAATGTTTTCAAGAACCCCAATACTGGAAATAGACAGTATATAGGATTTTATTTTTGTTGTGATTTTTATAAATATAGGGGAGAGTGGCCTAAGTTGTGCATTTTGGAAGTTGTGCCACCCCTTGTTTCTAGAAAACCGTGGAAGAAATTGGAAATGTGACCACATATTTAAGAAGAGCCATCCATTTGACTCATCCTGTAAAGAAGGGAGACACAAGGAATAAGATATAAGCACATTTAAGCTAAAAAAACTGTGTTTTGCCTTTCAAAGTAAAATTTCCATGATCAAGGTTTTTTGATTATTGTGTCTGAACAATTATAGACAAGTTTGAAAACATTTGACACATGTTTTAGTGCTTTTTGAAAACATTTGACACATGTTTTAGTGCTTTGGTATGCTACATTTTGAGCCTACTGTATACAATTAGCACAATGTCAGCCCTAAATTGCTGCATCATGCTTATTATCCAACTTTCTGGGATTGGGGTGATTTGTGCCAAAGGGCCTGGGTGAGTTATAAGTAAGTAAGTAAGTAAAATGTATTTATAAAAGCACATTTATGACAGTTTGCACTGTCCAAAGTGCTGTACATAGTGCATTCAGTAGGTAAACAATGAAGGTAAAATAACAATAACCAAAATAAAAGACGTAAAGCCCATACATCCACATAAACACAGATAGTAGTGCAGAGGTATGCTAGTTAATGGGTAGGAAACACCAGGGTGTACATATGGGTTTTGAGCCTTGATTTAAAGGCAGAAATGTAGGGGAATCACATTTGTCAGGTGGCAGTTGGTTCCACAAGCACGGAGCAACTAGTGCAAAGTACATTTCTGAGAGTTGTGCCAGTGGCATGGCTGTATACGCTGGTCACCAAAAGAAAGTGATTGTCTACAGTAGCTCAGAAGAGAGTGACATCTCAATTCCACTTAACGACACCACTGATGAGAGTTCAGATGGCTAGAAAGATGATGATGGTGACTTTGTCATTGTGAGCTTTGCAGGTAAAACCATTAGATCTGCTAGGCCTTGTTTAAGAAAAGTGTCCTTAAATCTTTGTCAACTATTTACTTTAAATACACCTTAAATAAGTGATTGTCTAATGGATTTGTCTTGCATTACAGTTTATGAGATATATATCAATGGCACAATTCACCCCATGGTATTTTCTCCAACCGCACAACTTACACCACACCGGGGGCAAGTTGTGCATCAAGACAACTTTTTTTCCGAAAGCTATATTTCTTCAACAGTTTATTCCAGATCCAAAGTTTTTATTGCCAGGGATGCACAACACCCTGAAATATATGTACATATTTGAGTTGGAGACTTTACTGTCAAGGCCTTACTTTAAAGTCACTTTGAGTGAAAAGTTGCACAACTTAGGCCACTCTCCCCTACTGTATGTAAAATGGGACTGTAATCATATAATGTGTAGCTTTTAAAATCAAAATGAGTGTGCACCATCAAGTAATTTCTGTTATTATGATTGCCAATAATATGGCCTTAGCATGAAGAAAACTAATCAGTACGTTATACAGTTTGAAATGTCAAGCACACTGCAAAAATGTCAAGTGTGTGTGTGTGTGTGTGTGTGTGTGTGTGCATGTGTGTGTGTTATGCCCCAGTCTAGGGGAAAACAGAGACACAAAATGCGAAAATACCCACTTCCCACTCCTACCGGACACAATTAAATACAATAACTAACACATCATAATAATAGTGGTTCGGGAATCCGCAAGCGAGTGCTGCTGCTGTCAATCATGCCACCCGCTGAGTGACTCCGGTGGAGCCTATGAATGCCGTGAGGCTGAGAGCGAGCCAATCAGCTTCCGCCACTTACTGAGTCAATCACCAACACCTGCATCTGTGTAGAAAAGCTCATTCGCAAGCAAAGGTCTCACTCCCACACCATACTCAGGAAAAGACAAAAGGAAAACAGCACACAGCCGTAACAGTGTGTGTGTGTGTGTGTGTGTGTGTGTGTGTGTGTGTGTGCGTGCGTGTGTGTGTGTGTGTGTCTGTTTGTGCGCGTGTGTCTCATTTAAACGCCAACTAAGAAAGTTCTCTTATTAAAAACACCTTACAGCAGTATTTTGAGAAAGAATATTTTATTGTTGTCATACAAAAATTATTTACATACATAATGTGATTCCTAAATTCTTTTTCTAAAAAGTACAAATGTTACAATATTTCTTGATATCACAGTACAATCCAGCAAGTTAAAGCTATAGTGCGTAGCTTCTGCCGCCCCCCCATGAGGAGTTCTGAGTGATTACAACAGCAGTGTTGGTGCATCTACAGTACATGAGGTAAAAGCCTTCAGGTGATGGCACATGGATTTTATTCCTTCTGCTGTACGTCTAGGTTTTGTTCTTAGCAGTAGAACTGAAACATTATTGGGCTCTTCTTGGGATTTTTCTGAGCTCCTGCACCAGTGTCATGGGGGGGGGGGCGACACCAGTTTGTAAACGCTGCCATACTGAGAAATACAGAGAGAGTTTTGTGGAGCTGATAGTCTTAATCAACTTTGCGTCAACTCGTTTGGCGATGGTTTGAATGTAACCAACCCTCATATATTAAAAAAAGTTACGCACTAAAGCTTTAAATAAAAAAAATAAAGATTTGTTGAATTAAATCATAATTTAAAAGTGCAAAATCAGAGAGCCGTGATGTTTTCCCGCATTATCCCGGCATCCTTCGCCATGGCGTAGAAATGGCCTCGTTTCTCCAGCAAGTTTTCCGGAGAATCGAACTCCACGATTTTACCAGCATCCAGCACCATTACCCTGTGGACAAGACAGACAACAAGGCAAGTTCATTTATATAGCACAACAATTCAGACTCAAGGCCATTCAAAGTGCTTTACAGGGGACATGAAACACATCAAGATTAGACATTAAAAAATTGCATAGAAAAAACAAAGAAGAAAATACAGGCAGACAAATTGGCAGAAACATTTTGTACCATAGTAACCATCGGAGCAGCATTCTACAGGTTGTGACTGTGAATTAAAGGTGCAGTGTGTAATATGACATCATCAAGAAAGTTCTACAAAGTTCTAGAATGCAACACTCCCTGGCTAACCCCACCCCTTTTGAATAATAACAGGAGCTACAGTGGCCTTCAAGGACAAGAACAATTACAAATTTTAAACAATGCACCTGATGACATTCCAACTATGACACTTTCAAGATGGCGGCACTAGGCCTTGGTCCAAGATATGCAAAAATATGGACATATATGAGACCCTTTCTAAGGGGAAAAAAAATATTCAAACATTTTTTTCAGCTATTATGCACTAAATTAAATGTACTTATGGATATTATAATTACTTTCTACAAAATCTGCTAGGAAATAAAAACCCAAATTCTACACACTGCAGGTTTAAGTGTTATTTTTTCTTCCTATTACCTAGGGGGCAAAATCCCTTTTTTTTGGAAAACAGACATGGGCTGGTGTAAAAGGTTGTTCACCAGAAATGATATCTAGGACCTTCAAGGATCACAACCTGGGTGGACAACCTGGTCAACTACCTGCTGGAAAGCTACAGGGGGCGGAAATAGAAAATCGTAACCCTGGTTTAATGCGAGGGTAAAATTGAAAAAAAAATTAAAAAATAACTTAAAGATATCATCATGGAACTCTTCCAGTTGGTTACTGGCATTAAACCTGCAGTGTGTAGAATGTTGGGTTTTATTTCCTAGCAGATTTTGTAGAAAGTAATTATAATATCCATAAGTACATTTAATTTAGTGCATAATAGCTGAAAATATTTTTTTGAATTATTATTTTTTCCCTTAGAAAGGGTCTCATATATGTCCATATTTCTGCATAATTTGGACCAAGGCCTAGTGCCGCCATCTTGAAAGTGTCATAGTTGGAATGTCATCAGGTGCATTGTTTAACATTTAGAATTGTTCTTGTCCTTGAAGGCGACTGTAGCTTCTGTTATTATTCTAAAGGGGTGGGGTTACCCAGGGAGTGTTGCATTCTAGAACTTTGTAGAACTTTCTTGATGATGTCATATTACACACTGCACCTTTAAAACAATGAATTTTTGTATTGAAGTTTTCTTCATTTTTCTTTGAATATTTTTGCAAATGTTGCATATTTCACAAATCATACACACATTTGCAAATCTTTAAAAAGCGAACATCTAGATATTGGATAAAGCCAGAGTTCAAATATCTCAAGGATCACAACCAATTCTGAGAATATATCGATTATATTCTCAGAATTGTATTTGTCTTACGTCGTCGAATGTAACACATTATACAGCAGTTGGTTCTGAGCGAGTGATTTGATTGGACGAGAGACCTTCTGAGCGTTCTGAAGGAGTGCTGATATGAGCGAACAACATCACTCGGACTGTTCACCAAACTGTAGACCAACTGTCAAAATCACTCCGCGGCTCACTGATGAGCCGGAGCTTCACTTGTGTTATCTGTGTGTGTGTGACTCAGGTTGACTGTGGCGAGTCTCTCCCCTGTGAGAGGGCATCGCTGCCACACACAGACAGAGACAGTGTGCGGTAGTCGCTCACACTCACGTTACTGAAGACAGCAATAGTGTGTGGAGATAAACTCAGGCTGCTGAATAATACGAGCGCAGCATAGCTTTAGCCTAGCCTAGCTTTCCCACCTCATTGTATAACGTTACTTCCCCCGGGCCGAAATACACTCATAAACTCTGGGAAATGAAGCGTGGGGGTTTGGATTGGGCAGCGGACCTTATTACCAACTAGATTAAGATCCGCCGTTACGTTTCTTTGGTGATTTTTACGGGACATCGGGTCGCCGTGGTTAATGTTACCAGAGTAAACACTGCAGGACGAGCTCACTCCGAGTCCCGTCAAGTTGTTGACACGAACTATTTATGTTGGCGGAAGCAAATACATTCTTAAATGATTAAAGATAACATTTTAAAGTTAACTTGTGAATTTCAGTTGTAAAACTGCTGTATAAAAGCAATAGCACACTCAAGGTCGCAATGTTGTCACTCTATATCAGCACTGCTGTGTTTCTCTTCGGCACTCGGCCTGCGGCCTCGTACCTACGACCGAATCACAGCAGTGCTGATATAGAGCGACAACATGCTCCCTCTCGTGTGCTATTGCTTAAGTGGCAACCTTCATCATTGCCTGCCTTTTTTAAAATGCATTCTGGGATAGTACCTGGTCCCCTGTGACCCAGAAAAATACACAAAGTAAACAGAATGGATGGATAGATGGATGGAAAAATAAACGAGGCCATTTTTTTGTTTTTTCAAAACATGGAATAAAAGGGAGTAGGTATTGCGTAAGTGTAATTTGGTGCACACTGTGCTGCAGTATTGAAAAGTTTGAGCTAGATACTTTTTGTATGTCCACTGTTGTCCAAGAATAAAGAAAACTGGAACATCCTTGGTGGCAAACAGTTGGCATGTATTGCAGCCTTTCTGATATGGAGCACATTTGCAGAGCCTATTTCATATGGATTCCTAATTCTCATGCATATATTCACAAGGCCAACAACAGAACACAATCAATAAATCCATACATCCTGTACATCTATACAACCTTTCACTACGAATGTTACTTGTCCATGTTGCTGCTTGAATATCAAAGCAATATGTTGAAGACTCGAGTATCGTTTGATAGAAAGAGAGAGAGAGAGATAGTAGAAAGAGATCAAGGATGTTTTTGAGCTCACACAGCTGTGGCCATTAAGGTACAACAGAATGAACCCTGACTGTTTGAAAACCAAGCCCCTGGAACCCTGTGCAACATCAGATAGGCCCTTATCTAGGGCGGAAATACGTAGAAGAAAAATGGTCTGAGAAATATTGGAACCCTTACAAATTGAACCCTTATAACAAGGACTTGGACAGACAATTCAAATGTATGATTGGAAGTTCTCAAAAATATGCATTTCTATGACAACTGAGCTACTTCCATTTGTTGATGTGAACTGAGCGAAGAGTAACTCAAGTAGGCCTTGAGTTACAATTGTTTTTTCAAACAACACACACTTTACTTTGTGAAGTTTTTGCACAAAAATGCAATTTTTATATACTGTTATGGTTATGTTTACGGTGAGCCCCCTTTGTTGACAAACCCTTTGTTTAAATGCCCGTTTACAGAACCTAGGCTGTGTATTAACACTGGATATTTTTCAGCTTCGATATCTTGAGCTGTCCATGATACTGTGCAGGTGTGTGTGTGTGTGTGTGTGTGTGTGTGTGTGGGATTTATTCAGCACCTTGAGCTGCCCACGATGCTGTGCGTGTCTGTCTGTCTATGTGTGTGTGTGTGTGTGTGTGTGTGTGTGTGTGTGTGTGTGTGGTATTTATTCAGCACCTTGAGCTGTCCACGATGCTGTGCGTGTCTGTCTGTCTGTCTGTCTATGTGTGTGTGTGTGTGTGTGTGTGTGTGTGTGTGTGTGCATGTGTGTGTGTGTGTGTGTGTGTGTGAAAAAAAGGCGACAGGACAGGGGGACTTTCAAGTGCCCGTCCTTGGTGGGACCTTTGCCTTTGTGCCAGGTACACACAGCTTTCAGAAAGGGGAAGTGTGTGTGGCGTGTGTGTGTGTGTGTGTGTGTGTGTGTGTGTGTGTGTGTGTGAATTATTCAATACCTTGAGCTGTCCATGATGCTGTGCAGGTGTGTGTGTGTGTGTGTGTCTGTCTCTCTGTCTGTCTGTCTGTCTGTCTGTCTGTCTGTCTGTCTGTCTGTCTGTGTGAATGATTCAGTACCTTGAGCTGTCCATGATGCTGTGCAGAGGGGTATACTACGAAGCGAGATTAAGGGCTGAGCGAGGTCTGTTGAGTCTAAAGCCTTAGTTTTCAGTATCACGAAAGGTGGCTCTCTTTCTACCTGGCTAGATCACCGTGGTAACAGAGGCTGCACGGCTAACCTGCCCAGACCAGTTTTTGTTCCAGAGTTTGAGCTTAAATTCGGCACTTAGAGCGCTGCCCTTTAAGGAAACTACAATTTTTGAAATCCCGCAGACCTGACTATATTGTCTGAGCGATACTTCTCACTGAGTAAACTAGTTAAATCAGTAAACGTATTGATCAGTAAGTTAATGAACGAAACGAGGCCGTGACACAATGCTTACATTAGAGTGAACTGTAACATCGCGCTGCGGCTTTTTGTCACATGCATAGTTATTGATGCAGAAAATGTAAAATAGCCTAGACCTACTGTATGCAGCGCCACTAGAAGCTCTCACTTCAAATGATTGTATCTGGCGATCTACACACACTGGCTCTTAATGAAGCGTTCTATAAAATCACATGTTGCAACATTATTTCACTGTAGGCTTCTTTCTTTTCATCAGTAGCGATTACAGTTGGGACGTGACAGGTGACAGCTGTCACAGTTCGGACATCGCTGCAGACTCGCAGGTTAAGCTTCTCACAGAAGATTCATATTTGTCCGGAAAATACAGACTACAGGTTTTGTATCTAGGCTATTTATTGTAATGGTATTTATAAGATGCAAATAAAGGGCTATTAGCCTAAATCAAAATCAAAATTTTTATTAATTTTGATGTGGCTCAAAACTAAAGTGATTTTCCACATAGGATATGCTATTCCTTAGGGGACAGTGTCAGACTTAAATCAGATTCTTAAGTGTAGGATTATCAACTAGGCTAAATGGTGTACTGTTTAAATCCGAGTTAAACCTTTAATTGCTTTATAATGTCACGTTACGCACTGCGAGAACGATCTGTAAAATAAATTAATCAATTCAGTTCAACATCTCTCCTTATTTGCAGTAAGAGTTTTTTTCGGCTTAGCTGTTTTCTGCTGTTCTGTGATCACTTAGACTGACAAACTCTTCCTCTTGAGTGAAGTCAGCGATGCACTTTTTTTTTTTTTACTCAGCTGCTCGCAATCAGTCCGTTTGTGTAAAGTTAGCAGCACAAGGTCAGTCCATTCTGTGCGGAAGCAGAGTCAAATGACGCGTCAAACGCCCCCTCTTATGGGGACGCGCACAGAGCCTGAAGCCGAAACCCTCGTTCAACATAAGAGGTTGATAACTTCCTTCGTGATACCGGTTAGCTCTGAGTGAGGTTATGTGTTATGTTGAACCAGATCAAAAAAAGAGAGCCGGGCTCTGTTGAGTTTGCTTTGTAGTATACCCCTCAGGTGTGTGTGTGTGTGTGTGTGTGTGTGTGTGTGTGTGTGTGTGTGTGTGTGTGTGTGTGTGTGTGTGTGTGTGTGTGTGTGTGTGTGTGTGTGTGTGTGTGTGTGTGTGTGTGTGTGTGTGTGTGTGTGTGTGTGTGTGTGTGTGTGTGTGTGTGTGTGTGTGTGTGTCTGTCTGTCTGTCTGTCTGTCTGTCTGTCTGTCTGTCTGTCTGTCTGTCTGTCTGTCTGTCTGTCTGTCTGTCTGTCTGTCTGTCTGTCTGTCTGTCTGTCTGTCTGATTCAGTACCTGGAACTGTCCATGATGCTGTGCAGGTGTGTGTGTGTCTGTCTGTCTGTCTGTCTGTGGTAATGACTCAGTACCGTGAGCTGTCCATGATGCTGTGCAGGTGTGTGTGTCTGTCTGTCTGTCTGTCTGTCTGTCTGTCTGTGGTAAGTACCTGGAGCTGTCCATGATGCTGTGCAGTCTGTGTGCGATGGTTAACACGGTGCAGTGGGAGAACTCCTGGCGGATTGTGTTCTGAATGAGGTCATCCGTCTCCAGGTCAACGGCTGCCGTGGCTTCGTCCAGGATTAAGATCCGGGATTTCCTCAACAAGGCTCGAGCCAGACACAACAGCTGCCTCTGCCCGACACTGCAAACACGCACAGGGGATGTTTTAATTAACATTATTACATTTCTTTTTGTTAATTAACCTTTATTTAAGGCAAGGAAAGGCAAGTTTATTTATAGCACAATTCAGACACAAGGCCACTCAAAGTGCTTTACAGGGGCAATATTAGAATACATAAAACACATTATAAAACATTTAAAAGCGAATAAAAGAAGCAAATAAAATGAAAATTGCAGGTTAAAATGGAAACAAAAAAGTTTTCAGACTCGATTTAAAAGAACTGAGAGTTGCAGCAGACCTCAAGTTTTCTGGGGTTAGGAATGCAGCTGAAAACAGTCAGATTTTTTCCTCTGATGTTCATGAATGACATGTATCAGCAAACGAGACCATCAGTGCAAAGAATGCTATTTTTATTATATATTTTTTTTCAGTTATTAACCTTTTTTTAAAGGTGCTATGAGGAACTTTTTTAATATTTCTGAAACAGTCAAATTTTTCCTGTGATGATCATAAATTACAATTACGAGACCATCAGTGCAAATAATGCTATTTTTCTAAATAGTTTTTCTTAATGCCTTTGTCATGTGTATACGCTCACTCAAGAACAACAGCTGTCGTAGTAAAAAAACTATCGCTTTTGTCCAAAGGGGGCGCAAGAATGAAGTCAAACTGAAAGTTCCTCGTAGCAACTTTAACCGGGAAAATTCCCATGGAGATTGGGAATTGGGAATAATAAAATCTCTTTTTCAAAAGCTTCCTGGTCAAGAAAGCAGCATAAAAAAAACGTAAAAGTTTCATATTAAAAACAGAATTTTACATTTAAAAAAATAAAATAACATTACAAGACACAACAGTGCACAATAAGACAAATCAAATTAAACAACAATTCGACAACATTTATATTGTACAGTATTAATGTATGTGTGTATGTCTTTCACTACGAGAGGTAGAATTTTATTGTTAATAAAACATTTAAAAAAATAAAAAATAAATTTTAAGAAAATCGGTGTTAAGGAACTCGACATTTGCAGCTAGTGGTTAAATAGCTCTTACTCCTGCTTTTGTGATCATCCATTTGAATGAGAATTTCCCATTCAAAATGAACCTGTAACCTCACTACATGTTTGGAATTATTTTTTTTTTTTTCGCAGCACAGAGAGATGGAAAACCTCTTGTGTTCGCTGTACAAAATAATTGCATGACATCCGCTGATATTCTGAATAGAAAATGAATTCTATAAAGATGAATAAGTGGCTGCGTCTACCCCATGGCCTCTACCCAGCAAGACACATTCTAACGCAGTTTCTTTTCACAGGGATGAGAAGAAACAGCTAATGGACTCATAATTATTTGCGTAAAATAATCGAATGGGTTTTTTTGCGGATATTTCTGGACCTACTGTCGATAACAACTGTAGCTGTGTAATGTGGCATGTATCAACACGCCATTGGCCTGCTGCTTAGCAACACAGAACAGGCTTAATTACATGCAATCATAGGGATGTCGGAAGTCACCATATCGGCAGGTGTGATTATCATTGTCTCCATTATGAAATGAATCGTGACGTGAAAGGTTTTGTATTGAATTTGTGAGGGCAAATGTATTTGTAACCATCGTATTGATCTGTTTTTCTATATGTATATCACATCAGTTTAACACACGCATTTCCTCTAAGAAATGTGCTGACAACAGTTGCTTAAACTAATTTAAGGTTTATTGTGGCTGACCACAATAAACCACAATGACCACAATAAACCCCTGAGACCTGTTTGACCATCTGTTAGTTGACACCCCCGTTGTTGAAGGGGGCCTTTAAAATCCCTGTCTGACCAAAAGATAGGGTCAGTCCCGTCGGGGGCTGACCATGCAGGTTGGAACTTTACTCTGTAACTCTGTTGTTTTTCTACTTTTATTAAACAGTTTATATTGAGAAGTTTCAGTTCATTTATTCCCACAAGGTTTAACTGATTAAAAAACTTCCACGACAGAATTAACAACTGGTTATTAGGTCTGGGGTGAGAGGACAATGAAGTTGATTTAAGAGCGGAAGCCACTTGACTTTCTTGCGCTACTGCACAAACGTAAGTGTAACAAAAGGAAATCAAAGCAGCGAGCAGTGATTGCTATAAGTCACACACCGTACTTTTCCATAATATATTTTTTCACATAAACGGCACAAGTTCAAACTTTTCTCATGTGTTCATCTTCCCTGA
The DNA here is from genome assembly GCF_949987685.1 of Ammodytes marinus. Taxonomy (NCBI): domain Eukaryota; kingdom Metazoa; phylum Chordata; class Actinopteri; order Uranoscopiformes; family Ammodytidae; genus Ammodytes; species Ammodytes marinus. Next base: position 4,896,175 of record NC_137215.1, on the reverse strand, counting down.
AAAAGTATTCATATGAACTGTGCAGGAAAATAGGAAAATGAAGGATGCAAGACATTCAGCACGTGTACATGGAGAGTCATAATCGGGTAAATAAACGAATGAGACTTCAACAGGACTTGCAAAATGCATGTGTACACCTTTATCCGATCTACTTCGCACAGAAATCGGCACATCAACTGACACGCAAAGTCGGATAAGAACTCCTAGATAAGCCGTACATAGTCGGCATTCTACCTGCATGTCATTAAAAACAAACAAATGAGAAACAAATACACAACTCAAATAATATAATTCATGTTCAAAAGGGATAGGAAGAAGCTAAAAATAAAGTTTTAAAACAAACAAAAAATGTGGTCGTGTAAGATGAGTGTCTGTCCCACCAAGGCTATTCAAAGTGCTTTACAGTGGCATAAAAACACATTAAGATAAGACATTAGAAATTGCATTTAAACTTGCAGTGTGTAGAATTTTGGGTTTTATTTCCTAGCAGATTTTGTAGAAAATAATTATAATGTCCATAAGTACGTTTAATTTAGTGCATAATAGCTGAATTTTTTTTTTATAATAATATTTTTTTTCCTTAGAAAAGGTCTCATATATGTCCATATTTCTCCATACTTTGGACCAAGGCCTTGTCACCGCCATTTTGGAAGTGTCAAAGTTGGAATGTCATCAGGTGCATTGTTTAAAATTTAGAATTGTTCTTGTCCTTGATGGCCACTGTAGCTTCTGTTATTATTCTAAAGGGTTGGGGTTACCCAGGGAGTGTTGCATTCTAGAACTTTGTAGAACTTGATGATGTCATATTACACACTGCACCTTTAAGAGATAGTAAAAAAACAAAGGAAATACATAGTGCAGGATGTACAGCTCCGGGAAAAATGAAGAGACCAGTCTGGATATTTCTTAAATGTTCATCTCTACATTACTTATTAAAAATGCTCTAAATGACAATATTTTCATTGTGAAATTTGGTAGAAATGTTGTTTCAGTTGTTAATATTATAAAACCAAAATGTTCATTCTACTCAAACATATGCCTATAAATAATAAAACGAGAGACACTGAACATTTGGAGTGGTCTCTTATTTTTTTCCAGAGCTGTATACGTCTGCATGCGTCTGTCTGTCTGTTTGTCTGTCTGTCTGTCTGTGCTTGCAAACAGGTTGGCTTTTCCCCAAATATAGCAGGGAGATGGAGCTTTATGTGTGTGTGTGTGTGTGTGTGTGTGTGTGTGTGTGTGTGTGTGTGTGTGTGTGTGTGTGTTGTCCCACCTGAGGTTCTCCCCCCCCTCTGTGACCTCGTGTTGCAGCCCCTCTGTCAGCCCCGTGACGTAGGACTTGAGATGGGAGAGCTCCAGCGCCCTCCACACATCCTCATCACTGAACTTGTCAAACGGGTCCAGGTTCATACGCAGGGTCCCCGAGAACAACACTGGGTCCTGCACACACACACACACACGCAGGGACGCACGCACACACACACACACACACAGGGACGCACGCACACACACACACACACACACACACAGGGACGCACGCACACACACACACGCAGGGACGCACGCACACACACACACACGCGGGGATGCATGCACACACACACACACACGAACACACACACACAAGGACGCACGCAGGGACGCACGCACACACACACACACACACAAGGATGCACAAGCACATACCCACGCACGTGCACACACACAAGGACACAAGGACACACACACAAGTATGCAAGCACGCACGCAAGCACACACGTACACACACACACACACACACACACACACACACACACACACACACACACACACACACACACAATGTTAGATAGGTCAGTGCACCACTTCAGGGAGAGACATTGCAGGCAAAAATAGTTCTTTCAAGTACTTTTGAGTGACTGAACCTTGTCTATTTGCCCCTGAATATTTCTCCTATATAGCCATCTTTAACAGCCATCTTTAACAGCCATCTTTAACAGCCATCTTTAACAGCAATTATCTCAACAATAGTTTCTTTCAATACTTTACATAACAGTTTAAATACAAGTAATGAACTAGCAAGGTTTCATGACGATATCTATACCATAGAAATGTAACCCTATTCATCTGCAGTGTCTATCTCGCCTTACAAATGAATGAGACATAGAGATACAAAGATAGAATGTTAACACTGTACCTGTGGTATGATGGTGAGGCTGTTTCTGAGGTCATGCAGACCTACGGTGGATATATCTACGTCGTCCAGTAGGATCCGACCCTCAGCTGCTTCTATAATCCTGAAAAGGCAGTTGGTCAGGCTGGATTTACCGGCTCCTGTGCGCCCCACTATCCCAATCTGGATGGAGAGAATGAATGAAGACTTTATTACGGACTCAAAGTTCCATATAAAAGACAAGACAATACAAGTCATCAACACAGATTAAGATACACACAAGCATCGATTCCAATGTTTCCACAACCCAGAGGAGTAACTTTTTTTAAAGATATTTTTTTTTGGCATTTTTATGCTTTATTGATAGTGTAGAGACAGAGTTGAAATGGGGCAGAGAGGGGAGTGACATGCAGAGAACGACCACGGGCTGGAATCGAACCCGGGTCCGCTGCTGGCTGAGGCCCATGGGGCTAAGGGCGCCAACTGAGCTAAGGGCGCCCCCCCAGAGGAGTAACTTGTATCACTCTGTTTGTGTCAGTGACTGAGTGCAATTATTAGTTTGATTTTTTGACTCTAGAAGTCGACACATACATTTGTACATTAAATTCCTACAACACAACATGGAAGATGGGGACATTACTAGTCACAAACAAAGAGCTAGCACTTGTCCATCTTGGAAGCCTAAGGATGATCCTAAACCCATCATTATACACTACCTGTAGCTTCTTCAGTTTTGCTTTTGCCAGAGAGAGAAGGCATGTTAGGATGGTAGGATGGCCTAGAGGAAGAGGGGGCGATCAGTATCCATGAGGTCGCTGGTTCGATCCCCGGCACCGGACAGGAGGGTAAGTAAGTAAGTAAGTAAGTAAGCTTTATTTATATAGCGCCCTTCACAGACCAGGGTCACAAGGCGCTTCACAATACATATTTTTTTAGGGTGTTAGCAGTAATAATAGTGGTGGCTGCTATTACATCTACGGTGCCCACCACCATCTCTACCATTGTGTCTTTGAGCAAGACACTTGCTCTGACCCCCTCCGAAGTGTGGTAACTTGAGAGGGGATATGCAAAAGATGAATTTTCAATGTGCCTTGTGTAAATGTACTAATAAGGTAAACCATAGTGGTTAAAACTACCACTGAATATTTCAAACCCCTACAGTAACTGACGATCTGTGCCGCTTGTCTATTCCACTGAAATAAA
>NC_137215.1:4880320-4887820 GCF_949987685.1 Ammodytes marinus | reverse complement strand
ACACACACACACACACACACACACACACACACACACACACACACACACACACACACACACACACACACAAATTAAGGGTGTTATCGTTTACAAGCACACAAACATTTAATTGTTAAATTTTTCTTTTTTCTTAATGCCTTTGTCCAGTTACGCTCACCCAGGAACAACAGCAGCTGGCGTAGTAAAAACACTACCGCATTTGTCCAAAGGGGGCGCAAGAATGAACACAAACTGAAAGTTCCTCTGAGCACCTTTAATGTAAAGCACTTTGTGATTATATATCTGTGAAAGGAGCTATATAAAAAAAACTTTTGCATGGATTTGTGGATGATTTGTGAATTGCGTGTACATGTAGAGGGGATGTAGCTCAGTGGATATGGTGGTCGACCCTCAACTACAGGGTCGGTGGTTCGATCCCCCGTCTCCCCGCCACATGTCCAAGTGTCCCTGGGCAAAGAGACACTGAACCCTAAATTGCTCCTGATAGTTAGCCTGCACCCTGCGTGGTAGCTGCTGGTATCGGTGTATGAATGTGTGCTCCAGTTGTAAGTCACTTTGGATAAAATCGTCTGCTAAATGGCGTGACATGTAATGTAATGTAATGCACTTGTCTGACCTGTTTGACACTATCCAGGGGTACACGCTCTTGAGGTTTTCGTCGATGGTGTTCTCGTTGTGCTGGAGGAAGCGGTCCTGATGGCCGTACGCTCTGATGACAGACAGACCGGACACCGTCTCACTGAAGTGTGAGTATATGGGAGAGCGAGACACCGAGTCCAACCGACGCAGCTGTCTCGAAGTGGCTATGTAGAGGCGCTAGGGGTGGTAGGAATAAACAGAATACAATCGGTAGGTTAAATGGCATTTTCTCTACTATATAAACAAGTTTTTTTCTGGTCTTTGATATTCACTGTTTGCACTTCTTCAGTTGGGTTTCATGAAATAAATACTGCCTCAATCTACGTATCCTACGTTTTGTTTTTCTCATGTCACCTATATGCTGTTTTGTATGGAATTTTGTACAGCACTTTGGTCCACTGGTGTTGTAATAAAATTGGTTGTCCAGTGCGCCGATCTCGTTTTACCTGGAAAAGTATATATTTTTTTAATTTTTTCAAAGCATTTTTATAATTCTTTTTTATTTTAGATTTTATAATTTTTTTTTTTTGCATTTTTTTTGTTTTTTATTAATTTCTTTTTCAATATTTCTCAAATCTTTATTTCAAAATTTAAATTATAATTTATATATTTTTTTTTCTTACCTGTACTAAGTAGTAGACCACGGCCAGAGGCAGGATGATGATGGTGAACCACGGTGTTGCCAGACAGATGACAAACAGAGTCCCGAGAACGCCCAACAGACACAAGAACCACGAGCGCAGAACCTGGGGGATCGCCTCGTCCACCGTGAAAATGTCCTTCAGAAACAGGGAGGGGAAAAGTTAGTATTTCGTTAGCCTCATAGCATATTTGCCTAAATCATATATTTACTCTACACTACTTTTACTCTACATCTACTCTATTCTACATCTACTCTACTCTACTCTACATCTACTTTACCCTACTCTATAACCCTTAAACTATGTCTTAGGCAATTATGCTATTAGGCTGACGAAAAGTAGATGTAGAGTAGAGTAGATGTAGAATAGAGTAGAGTAAATATGATTTAGGCAATTATGCTATAAGGCTAACGATTTTTTAAAGATACCTTTTTTTTTGGCATTTTCAAGCTTTATTAGATAGTACAGAGTTGAAATGGGGAGACAGATAGAGACAGAGAGAGAGGGGGGGTGACCTGCAGTAAAAGTCCACGGGTCGGATTTGAACCCTCGACCACTGCAACGAAGTCCTGAGTCGATATGGTACACGCTCTATCCACTATTTTGATTATTCTATCGGGAGTTTCTATCTTATCTGCTTGACTGGAGAGCGCTTTGGGTCTTTTTCTGTTGCTTTTAAATGTGCTACAGTATCTAAATACAGTGACCCGGCTAGACTTGAATTCATAATCAGCTTCTATTGTATAGAAAATCATAAAAATCGTGACATTATTGGCCATAATTACGTTATTGACTGTAACACCCATGACTTCGGTGCAAACAAGCATGGGGTCCCTTGCCCACACCAACAGGGGCCGTGACATTACCATGGTGATGAATGCATGCAGGCAGAATCTACAAGGACATTTTTGTTGAGGACATAAAATTCGCTCTGATCCTACCGCTGAATAACGACTGATATAATACAGTTTGTCTTGGTATCCAATTAAGAGGACTTTAAGGACAAATTAAAGCTATAGTGTGTAATTTTTTGCACATAAATGAATGTCGGTTACATCCAAGCCATCGCCAAATGAGTTGACAAAAAAAATATTAAGCCTATCAGCTCCACAAAACTCTCTCTGTATTTCTCAGTATGGCAGCGTTTACAAACTGGTGTGTCCCCCCCCCCCCCCTGACACTGGTGCAGGAGCTCAGAAAAATCCCAAGAAGAGCCCAAGAAATGTTTCAGTTGTTTATTCTACTGCTAAGAAAAAACCTGGACGTACAGCAGAAGGTATAAAATCCATGTGCCATCACTGAAGGATTTACCTCATGTAGATGCGCCGACAGTGTTATTGAATTTACTCAGAATTCTTCATGGGGGAGCGGCAGAAGTTACGCCCTATAGCTTTAAAATCAAGTTATCCTCTTTAAAAAAAAACTTAGTAATGTAGAAGTTTCAAAGTCACGGATAGCAAGAAAGACAAGAACAAATCAACAGGGGGGCAAAATAAAGAAAAGGAAAATCATAATGGCTACCTTTGCAAAGCGGTTGACGACCCTCCCGATAGGCGTAGTGTCAAAGAACACCATGGGAACTCGCAGTATGTTCTTAAGAAGTCCCGAATGCAGGATACGGGAGGCAGCTACCGAAGCGTCGGCCATTAGAAGTGTCCCCAGGAACACAAAGAAGCCTGCAATGAAAAGAGAGAGTTTTTTTAAATACCTTCCTTCGCAAAGTGAAATCCATTTTACACACAGGTCTGAAATGAGGTGGCACTTAACGGCAATTTTCTCTACTTATGGAAATGTTTTCCAATGTATTTTGTTACTTTCAAGCAGAGGTCATTATTGCTGCTATAGTGTTGTTCGATTCTCACGCTACATCACTTTACATTACATTTTATTTAGCTGACGCTTTTATCCAAAGTGACTTCCATTAAGCATTCAACCATGAAGGTCAGAACAACACTCAGAACAACAGGAACCATGTAAGTACTACAGCATCAAATAAACTAAACTACAAGGTGCCACATGTAAGTGCTACATGGAGATGGAACAAGCGCAATTATTTTTTCTTTTTTTTTTTTGTCAAAGTGCAGTCTGAAGAGATGTGTTTTAAGTCTGCGGCTGAAGATTTGTAAACTATCAGCTGATCTGATGTTAATGAACACTATTTGGACCTTTTATTTACACTAGTAACTCGATCAAACATTTACACATTGTAACAAATACCAATAATGTTTTAACAGTTGTACTTATTTAAAGGTGGAGTCAGTGATTATGAACAATATTGTTCTCAGTTGTTGTCAAAAATCGGTGAATATCTCCTTGCGATCTGCTACCTGTCCGTACTGTGTGTGCACTGAACACAAAAAAACTAGTCGTAATACACAGCCTAGGCCCTGTAAACGAGCATGTTGTAGAGTAGACTATCTAAGGTGGGCCCCTCTTTGTTTACATAACCTTTAACACACCAGTTTACAGAGTCTAGGCTGTGTATTAACACCAGATTGTATTTCAGCACACAGCAACATTTTATGAGTGTTCAGAACACTCATAAAATGGACAGAGCACCTAAATATTTGATAATAAACATCTAGACCAAAATATTGTTTGTCTGCTGTAGACAAAAAGTTAAAAAAATCGATCGTTACACAGCAATTTGAAATGACGGTGGGCATGGAAACCACTTTATAGCAGAAAACTGGTGCTGGTGCTCCAATCACAATTACACAGAGGCAGAGGTAATATGCCAAGATCGTGTCTGGCAGCATGGCGACTCAATCAAGACTTCAACATGAACCTAGAACTCTCTCTGGGAAATAAAACATTCAGGCCAGACAGCACGCAAATGCTCTGCTTCAATAACCTGTCTTATTTCATACTAGTATAAGTAAATGGTCCAAAATGTACATTTAGGTGTTTAGTTGATTAAATCTTGTCTGTTTGCGTCTGTGTATTTCACTGGTACAACCATCTTCAACAGCCATTATCTCAACATTAGTTTTTTTTTTCAATACTCTGAAGCAAAAATCTCAACTTCTAAAGCACTTACATCAACTAAACTTTCCTTATTCATTCTTGGAACAATTCTGAAGGTTTAAAGGTGCAGTGTGTAATATGACATCATCAAGAAAGTTCTACAACGTTCTAGAATGCAACACTCCCTGGGTAACCCCAACCCTTTTGAATAATAACAGAAGCTACAGTGGCCTTCAAGGACAAGAACAATTCTACATTTTAAACAATGCACCTGATGACATTCCAACTATGACACTTTCAAGATGGCGGCACTAGCCCTTGGTCCAAAATATGCAGAAATATGAACATATATGAGACCCTTTCTAAGGGAAAAAAAACATATTAAAAAAATAGTTTTCAGCTATTATGCACTAAATTAAATGTACTTATGGATATTATAATTACTTTCTACAAAATCTGCTAGGAAATGAAACCCAAAATTCTACACACTGCAGGTTTAAACGAAAGGATTAGTTCCTTTGCTGTTAGTCGTCTGATTTATGGTACATGCTGAAAATCCATTTTAAGACCTGTACATAGTATTTATGAAATGAAAAAAAGGTGTATCCGAAATACAATTAATATGTAAAACTACACAGTGTGCACTCACACAGGAATGTTCCTTTCACTTGAAGAGCAGAGGAAAATTACACGCACTCATTTGACATTTCACTTCAACCCATGAAATGTCACAAATGAGGGTCAGCGTTGAATTGATCTCTCGAGTTTAAATAAAGGTAAATTAAATGAAATGAAATTAAACATTTGTAGAAAACTCATCAGAAATAGTAATCAGGGGGTCGCTCTTGTGGCGTAGTGGGTAGAGCGCGTAATATATGGACTCAATCCTTTGTTGCAGTGGTCGCGGGTTCAAATCCGACTCGTGGACTTTTACTGCATGTAATCCCCCCCCCCTCTCTCTCTCTGTCTCCCCATTTCAACTCTGTTAACTCCATACTGTCAAATAGAGCTTGAAAATCCCTCCAAAAAAATCTTACAATAAAACATTTTTATTTATTTTTTTAACCTTTATTTATACGGGTTAATCCCATTGAGTCCGAAGACTCTTTTGCAAAGGAAGACCTGTTCCCATTCCCACTTACCATTCACACACCGATAGCAGGCTAACTATCGACATTCACACAAGGCAAGGTGGGTGGAGTGTCTTGCCCAAGGACACAACAACCATGACACAGGTGGCAGGACGGGAATCGAACCGCCAACGCTCTACCACCTGAGCCACAGTCGCCCCAAAGTGTCCCAAGATGCGCTATATGAATTTGATCTATTATTATTATTATTATTATTATTATTATTATTATTATTATTATTATTATTATTATTATTATTATTAGAAAATTGTGTATTGTGTGGAATTGTCCGAAAGAATAATAAATAAATAAATAAATATATTATTATTATTATTATTATTATTATTATTATTATTATTATTATTATTATTATTATTATTATTATTATTATTATTATTATTAATAATTTACCTTGAGCGACCCCCAGAGCCCCGAACACTCCGACCCTCGTGTCCCTCTTCCAGTTGGGATACGTCTGGTTGTAGTAGGTCACTGCGTCGTTGGTCCAGTCGCTCAGCCAGAGGTTCTGCCCGATGAAAGCAATGTTCTGGATGAAATACATCGCGAAGATCAGGGCCGTGTAGCCCCAGCCCATCGCACGCATGTACTGCATGTACACAGAGAACTTCACCTGGGTGGAGGAGGGATGGAGAAAAAATATGTATATCAACCCTGCGTTCCAAATCGCATACTCTTTCTTTTTTCTATTCTACTATCTATCTGACCATACAAAGGAGTAGGCATACACTTGGGACATACTTTTAACTTATTTATCGTATGTGTATGAGGGATGGATGAGATGGATTAAGAAAAAATGCATATCAAGTTGTATCATATTTGTTTTTATTTTTATTTAAAAGGTGCTACGAGGAACTTTTAAATATTTCTGAAACAGTCATTTTCCGTCTGATGATCATGGATGACATGTAACAGCAAACGAGACCATCAGTGCAAAGAATGCTATTTTTTATATAGTTTTTCGTAATGCCTTTGTCATGGGTATATGCTCACCCAGGAACTACAGCTGGCGTAGTAAAAACACTACCGCTTTTGTCCAAAGGGGGTGCAAGAATTAACACAAACTGAAAGTTCCTCGGAGCACCTTTAATAGGCCTTTCACACCAAAATGAACCAAGAGTCAGTTCCAGGCTGGTGTTGGGGTCAGTTCAAAACTGGTTACAGCCTTATCCCAGTTATGAACCGGTTGGTTTCACATCGACCGGAGACAGCCATGGAGCCGGCAAGAGAGCAACGTCATGACGTCACTGTAAACGTGTGTGTACGTCACCCGACGCCGCTGCTCTTGTGGCTAACGCTAAAGCTACCGCTAGCTTTAAGCACAACAACAGCGGCGAATACGTCTTATTTTTACACTTGTTGGCTCTCGCTTTGCTTTCTTAAGCAAACAGGACCCATACAGCGTATTCTCGCCGGTCAATTTGATCGCTACGTTCGGTAATTATGTTATGTTTACGTCTCGTAGTAGCGGTGTTTTTAAATATGGCGGGCATGAGGTTTGAGTTGCTCTGGTTGGTCAGGATAATCCCTCCCCCAACCGTTCGCGCAAGCAGTTCTTATCAAACCCTGCTCAATCCTGGGGTATGAGTTCCCCCGGTTTTTACGGCCCGGAGCAGGCTCTCTGGCGGTGTGAAACCAAAACACTGGCTCTAACTCCGAACAAGCCCAGAACTAGCTCCGATTTTGCGGCGGTGTGAAAGGCCTATAAAAGGTGGAGTCAGTGATTCTGGAGAACGCTTGTTGTCAAAATCACTTTTTGTCAAAATGAGTATACGTCTCCTCACGAATCACAATCGGCTACCTTACTGTGTGAAAAATTAATTCTGTTGTAAGTACACAGCCTAGGCTCCGTAAACTGGTGTGTAAACTGTCACTGTCAAGGGAATGAATAGATTACCTGTCCCGTTTCCATAGTTTCCTTCTCTATGAGCCGCTGGCCTTTCTTTGCTTCGTCTGTTGCTTCTGGTTTTCTGATGGAACTAGATTTCCGTAGTCGGACACTAGAATAAACCGGATAACCACGTAGTCAGTGGGACAAATAAAATAATAAATAACTCATGAACCCTGCTGTAGACAGACAGACAGACACACACACACACGCACAA
>NC_137215.1:4872820-4875320 GCF_949987685.1 Ammodytes marinus | reverse complement strand
GATCTACGCCTTGCTGTAAGGCTTAACACAAACCTTGTCTTTGAGTATTCCATTGGGTCCGATCACTTCGTCAAACAGATGTTTCCCCACGTGCGAGTCCACAGCCGAGAGCGGGTCGTCCAGCAGAAAGATATCAGCCTGGCTGTATGTCGCCCGGGCCAGGCTCACACGCTGCTTCTGACCCCCAGACAGGTTGATGCCCTGGGGACAGAGGAGAAGGGAAGGTATGAAGCACATTTAAAACCACCAAAGTTTACCTAAGTGCTATACAATTAAGAGACCAGTCTGGATTGTTCTTAAATCTTCATCTCTACATAACTTATTGAAAATGCTCTTAATGACAAACAAATTATTTGAATTTGATAGAAATGTTGTCAGTAGTTTATAGCATAAATCCAAAATGTTCATTCTACTCAAACATATGCCTCTAAATAGTAAAACGAGAGACACTGAACATTCGGAGTGGTCTCTTCATTTTTGCCAGAGCTGTATATTCCCTACCTTCTCCCCTATCTCGGTGAGGACCCCCCCAGGCAGCAGTTCTAGGTCGGGGGTCAGAGCACAGGCCTGGATGACCTCCTGCAGCTTGGCTTCCTCGTGGGCCGAACCAAACAGGATGTTGTCCCGCAGAGTGGCGTTCTGAATCCACGCCTGCTGGGGCACAAACGCCAGAGAACCCTGTACGGAAAAAATACATTCAATTATATTCAAACTATTTAGTGATTTTTTTAACCTTTATTTATACAGGTCAATCCCATTGAGACCGGAGACTATTTTGCAAGGGAGATCCACATCGCTATACTTATACTGTATCTGCACTGTGTCCTTGCACTACTGTTGTGTTTATTTAAGTTTGTTTGTTGCTCTCTTCACTTCTTGAATGCATACCCTATTTTGCATGGCATGCTTAATTTGCTGTATTTTTATGCACCTTATATCTACACATTTATATGCACTGTGTCTTTGCACTACTGGGGAGGCAGTGGCGAAGTGTGTAGGGCGGTCGTCCACTGGATTGCAGGGTCAGAGGTTCGATCCCGCGTCTCCCCGCCAGATGTCAAAGTGACCCTGGGCAAAGAGACACTGAACCCCACATTGCTCCTGATGGTTCAGAGAGCACCTTGCATGGCAGCTACTGCCATCGATGTATGAGTGTGTGTATGAATGGGTGAATGTGGTAAGAAATGTAAAGCGCTTTGGGGCTGAGAAAATCGGCTAAAAAGCGCTGTATAAGTCCATTTACCATTTATTTGTGTCTCTGCCAGTTGCTTTCTTCACAATCTTGAATCTATGCCCCCTGCCAAGTGAAGGCGGGCATCACACCGCATGGGCGAACATTTTATCCACAACACCTTTCTTAGAAAAAGGTTGGAAAGTCTTATTCGACTGCATTTCTATTCGGCCCAAAGAAGATTTCTCCCGGGAGACTATGAAAGGTTCCATGCTATTCCTTTGTCAAAGGACAAGCGTATCAATTTGTTCTTAGAGGTTGTTTGTACTTTGTTGGGTAAGTGGGGTTTGAAATATGGGCTTTCAATTTCTTAAGAAAACGAAAACAAAGATATATCTGGAAATCAGATCAAAGAGAGAACTTCTTATTAAAGGCCTTGTTAATTTTTTTCTTTCCTTTTGTGTAGGCGGAGATATATATTTTTTAATCATAAACAACTGTCAGAAACGGTGCATAAAAAGCATCACAGACAAACTGAAACGTTTCACATCCTGAAGAGTTATGACTTTGAACAATGAGAAAGAGAGCGAAAGATGTGTCTTTGTAAAGCCATGCCAAAGAGTTGAATTTAATTAAATTAACAGAGACAGAGGGAGAGAGAGAGAGAGAGAGAGGGAGAGAGAGAGACACATAGAGAGATAGAGAAAGAGGGGGGGAAGAGAGGGAGAGTGAGAGAGAGAGGGAGGGAGAAGAGAGAGAGAGAAGGAGAGAGAGAGAAAGAGAGAGAGGGCGGAAAGAGAGAGAGAGCGACAGACAGAGACAGAGCGAGAGAGAGACAGAGCACTCTTGAATCCCTTTTGTTCCCTGAGATGAAATAATTATTCAATAATAAGAAGAAACATCTTCTTACCATCTAATCTATGTGAGACTTCATTCATGGTTTGAAAGGAGTCATTTTGATTGACACAGCATACTGTATGTCCTTGGTAAAACACACTACACATTCATCTAAAGAAGTCTAACATCGTTGAAAAGGTCCTTTCACAATATTCTACATTCATTACACAAAGCGAAATATTGTGATGATTGCGGCCTACAGCAATCATGCAATAAAACATCTTAAACTATCATAACATTACATAAAACCAATTAAAAAGAAGGATTTATAATACAGAAATGTTGACCTCTATGTCATAAGAGTATGTTCATTCTACATTCATTTCACTTCATGTAATGAATTCCAAGTTAATATAATGAAAGTTTCACTTTTTTAATTAAAAGTATACAGGGTCATCTCGAGCGAACGCTTATGGTGAATGTTTTTTTTAT
>NC_137215.1:4855320-4867820 GCF_949987685.1 Ammodytes marinus | reverse complement strand
GACTGGGAGGAGGAACCAGAGATCTCATGGTTACTGGGAGGAACCAGAGACCTCATGGTTACTGGTAGGAGGAACTAGAGACCTCATGGTTACTGGGAGGAGGAACCAGAGACCTCATTGTTACTGGGAGGAGGAACCAGAGACCTCATGGTTACTAATCGGCCCCTCTTTCCTCTAGGCCATCCATCCCACCCAGTACTCACCAGAGAAGGAGCACAGCTGAAGATGAAGGTGGAGACAGACGTGAGGTAGGCAAACTTCTTCATGACCTTCAGCTCCTCTCCGCGGATGTCCTCCACCTGGTCCTGGAAGGACGGCTCCCACGCATACAGCTTCAGAATCTGGTGGACGAGAGAGGTACGTTTGGTTTGGTTTAGTTTGGTTTAGTTTAGTTTAGTTTAGTTTAGTTTAGTTTAGTTAAGTTAAGTTAAGTTAAGTTGAGTTAAGTTAAGTTAAGTTAAGTTAAGTTAAGTTAAGTTAAGTTAGGTTAAGTTAAGTTAAGTTAAGTTAAGTTAAGTTAAGTTAAGTTAAGTTAAGTTAAGTTAGGTTAAGTTAAGTTAAGTTAGGTTAAGTTAAGTTAAGTTAAGTTAAGTTAAGTTAAGTTAAGTTAAGTTAAGTTAAGTTAAGTTAAGTTAAGTTAGGTTAAGTTAGGTTAAGTTAAGTTAAGTTATGTTAAGTTAAGTTAAGTTAGGTTAAGCTAAGTTAAGTTAAGTTAAGTTAAGTTAAGTTAAGTTAAGTTAAGTTAAGTTAAGTTAAGTTAAGTTAAGTTTAGTTTAGTTTAGTTTAGTATAGTGTAAACTGTACTGAGATCACCATTAGCTTCTGTCCGTCTTAAAGGTGGAGTCAGCGATATTGGAAAAACCCTTGTTGTCAAAATCTCTTTTGGTCAAAATCAGTGAATATCTCCTCACGATGCGCTACCTGTCTGTACTGTGTGTGTGTAAAAAGAGAAAGTGTGGGGGGGGTTGCACCATAGCTAGCAACATACCCGTTTACAAAGCCTAGGCTGTTTGTAAACACTGGATATTTTTCAGCACCAACACACTTAGCACGGGTAGAAGATGTTCAGTGAATTTGACAAAAAAAATATTTTGACAACAAGCTTTCTCCAGAAACGCTCACTCCACCTTTAAGGACGACGCAGGAAAGGGAAGGGTGATGGAACACAGCGATAACATTCAAACCTCACTGAGTCAGTGTGTGTGTGTGTGTGTGTGTGTGTGTGTGTGTGTGTGTGTGTGTGTGTGTGTGTGTGTGTGTGTGTGTGTGTGTGTATGTGTGTGTGTGTGTGTGTGAGTGTCAGTGGACCCCAGGTGGTAGATACAGTATAATAGAAGGCATTTGGACTAACATTTCAGCCTTTTCCTGAGGCACAAACACCTTTGATCTAAAGAAGAAAGCTTCTCCAGTTCCCCACCTCAACCTCCACCCCTCTGTCTGAACTATTCATACACACACAAGCTCCTCACACATATGGCCAGACACACACACGCACGCACACACACACACACACACACACACACACACACAAAGACAAACAGACAGACAGACGCATGCACACACACACGCACGCACGCACACACACACACACAGACACGCTCAAACATACGCACACACCCACACACGCACACACACACACACACACACACAGACACGCTCAAACATACGCACACACCCACACACGCACACACACACACACACACGCTCAAACAAACACACGCTCAAACATACGCACACACCCACCCACACACACACACACACACACACACACACACACACACAGACACACACAGCACACACACACACACAATGTAAAAGCTTACCTTCATTCCGTTGAGTATTTCATTCATGATTTTCAGCCTCTTGTCTTTGAACTTCATGTTCTCAATCTGAAAAGAGATCACGTACAGGTAAGCAGGGAAATTCAGATGTTCCTTTATGTATATATATATATAATGAATTGTTTATTATAATATATTCATGTTGCCTTTGTTGTTTTGTTTGCACATAATGACATTTCCCTTTGAAGACTTCTCTGTTTCCGTTTTAACATGTAATTTTTATTTTATTGGAATGTTCTATTTCTATATTCATTAGCTTTTAAATGTTTTATTCATTCCCTTTTCTAATGTGTATTATGTATTTTAATCTTGCTGTATTTCATGCCCCCTGTAAAGCACTTTGAATGGCCTTGTGTCTGAATTGTGCTATAGAAATAAACTTGCCTTGCCTTCGATCAAGTGTTTTCTAAGCGGTTCTTAGAAAAACATATTTGTCTGGGGAGAGTGAGACACACTTGACACTCATTAACCTGAGTTTATAGGATCTAATTGAAGGAATGATGTGTATGCTAATGACACTGTGCTTGTTAACCATATGTATGCAAAGTGTGCACAACAGAATAACTGTATTGATACAACTGTATAAATACAGGGACCACAAAATATGGATCAAAAAAGCAGGAAAAGAAAACGATTTGATGATAGGTCCACTATAGGCAAGGCTTGACCAATCACTGTTCACTGTCTCTTGTTTTACTCTATAGAGGCATATGTTTGAGTAGAATGAACATTTTGATTTTATAACATAAACTACTGACAAGATTTCTACCAAATTCACAATAAAAATTATTGTCATTTAGAGCATTTTCAATAAGTTATGTAGAGATGAAGATTTAAGAAAAATCCAGACTGGTCTCTTAATTTTTTCCGGAGCTGTATTAGGCCATGTACATTCTTATTCCGGAACACCCCTAGTATAAAGTTTATTGACACATGTATATTTGGTGTAAATAAATCCCCCTCTTCCCCTAAAACAGAAAAAATTAAATAAATAAACACAAAACTATTCCCAACTCATACATGCTTCATTCTGTAACATAATAGATAGATAGATAGATAGATAGATAGATAGATAGATAGATAGATAGATAGATAGATAGATAGATAGATAGATAGATAGATAGATAGATAGATAGATAGATAGATAGATAGATAGATAGATAGATAGATAGATAGATACTTAGCCTGAACCACTAGCTATAATCTCAAGTGTTCATTAATATGCAGTATATAGAGTATGTCTCTTTTTCTAAATAAATAAACCTCGAAATATGAAATATGAATTCGGACCAACGACAATCATTCCTAAAATTACATCTGGTCAAAGGGGAAGGAAATGAAAAATAATGTTTCCGGCAACTACAATGTCAGCCATAGGAAAGTGATGGCTATTCTCATGCGATGGCCACTCACAGAAATTGCCTATGCTCCCTCTTATTTGCTCCACTACTGTTTTTGCAGAGGGGCTACACTGAGTGCTTGTTCGCATATGCCCAACCTTATTGCAAATTGAATGCCATGCACAAGTGTTCCAATTTTTTACTACTGGACTTTCAAGATTCAAGATTCAAGAGGGTGTATTTGTCATATGCACAACAAGTACAGCAGCAGTCATTCATTGGCAATGATATACTTGAAATCCCAGGCTCCTCTCAACAATGCAATATAGAAGCAAAGAGAAACACTTCAGCTGTAGCCGAATGTAAAATTTCATATTGATTAGTGTATAAAGTTAATTGTATGAAAGCACAATATGATTGTTGTAGAAGTCCAAACTGTGAGTTGCTGGGAATAATAAATGATACCTTTGCGATGCATTTTGTTTTTGCCCGGGCGCACAGACGGAATGAATGATTTTTCTGTGTTATAAGGAGTCAAGCTGAGAACGCTTTTCCTCTCCGCGCTGTTTCTGAATTATAGTCTAACTATGGTAGAGTGTCGCAGAAGCACAAACAAAAATAAGCTGTCAAAAAAGCTGATAGCACAAGGCCAAAGTGAAAACCGTAACCAGCAATTAATTTTCAAGATTGAAAGGAATATTTTGCGATGGAAGCAAAGCACTCAGAAAGCCTCATGGCCAAGTAAACAAATATATTTAAGCAATAGCACACGAGAGGGAGCATGTTGTCGCTCTATATCAGCACTGCTGTGATTCGGTCGTAGGCACGAGGCCGCAGGCCGAGTGCCGAAGAGAAACACAGCAGTGCTGATATAGAGCGACAACATGCGACCTCGAGTGTGCTATTGCTTTTATACAGCAGTTTTACATCTGAAATTCACAAGTTAACTTTAAAATGTTATCTTTAATAATTTAAGAATGTATTTGCTTCCGCCAACACAAATAGTTCGACAACAGCAATCAGAGCGGAGCACGTTGCTAAGCAACAACTTTACGCGAGTGAACTCGTCTTGCTTTGTTTACTCTGGTCACATTAACCACGGCGGCCCGATGTCCCGTAAAAATCACCAAAGAAACGGAACGGCGGATCTTAATCTAGTTGGTAATAAGGTCCGCTGCCCAATCCAAACCCCCACGCTTCATTTCCCAGAGTTTATGAGTGTATTTCGGCCCGGGGGAAGTAACGTTATACAATGAGGTGGGCAAGCTAGGCTAGGCTAATATGCTGCGCTCGTATTATTCAGCAGCCTGAGTTTATCTCCACACACTATTGCTGTCTTCAGTAACGTGAGTGTGAGCGACTACCGCACACTGTCTCTGTCTGTGTGTGGCAGCGATGCCCTCTCACAGGGGAGAGACTCGCCACAGTCAACCTGAGTCACACACACAGATAACACACAAGTGAAGCTCCGGTGAGTTGACATTTTCTGCTACCCGTCAGATTTTGCTCCCTAGTGGTTCTGCGCATGCGCATTCCGAAAATAACAATCCTGCGTGAGCAGCCGTCAGATTCTGCTACCTTTTTTTGCTACCGAGTATTTTCTTCAAAACATGTTTTTAACTGCGTAATTATGCTACACATATGTTTAAATTGTGCCTTTTGACCTGTGAGCATGTAGACACTGGCTTTGCTGCTGAATATAGAAATAAAATGATAGGCTTTTCTATGTGTTAACTTTACCAGACTCGGAGTGGAGAAAGTTTTCGCCGGTGGTGGTGGTGGGAGGGGGGTGTACATAGGTAGTGGTGTAAAATAACGTGATTCTGTAGCGGGAGCATTATTTGATAGAGACAATTGATCTCACATTATACCCTACTAAATCTATAATAACGTTATAAAGTAGCATAAAAATATACAGCTTTCAGTGTAGGCTACATGGGGTGAGTAGTGGTGTTGTAAGTAACGTGATTCTGTAGTGGGAGCATTATTTGATAGTTAATGGGTCTACAGATCAAATACGCTACCAATTACGTGAGGTAGCATTTTCTGATAGGGTAGCATAATTTGATATAGGCTATTAAACACTAACAGCATCAAAATATGCTCCCCATATTCCTACAGTGTAGGCCTACACTGTGTGTAGGCCTACATAGGGTGAGTAGTGGTGTAAAATAACGTGATTCTGTAATGGATGCATCGTTTGATGAGGTAATTGTCTATACGCTACCATGACGTAGGGTAGCATTTTCTGATAGGTAGCAAAATCTGACGAGGGAGCAGAAAATGTCAGAACACCGGCTCGTCAGTGAGCCGCGGAGTGATTTTGACAGTTGGTTTACAGTTTGGTGAACAGTCCGAGTGATGTTGTTGGCTAATATCAGCACTCCTTCAGAACGCTCAGAAGGTCTCTCGTCCAATCAAATCACTCGCTCAGAACCAACTGCTGTATAATAAAAAATAAATATATATAAAAGTCTGTTTGTTATTCAGGATATGATGTGATGATATTTTGCCTGTTTTGAAATGAGGAACGTGGAGCATCTTGTGGAGTGACTTCCTATTTATTTCACGAATAAGTGAATGCTTATTAGGTAACATAAATTGCTGTTGACTTTACTTAAGTTTTTCTATTACAGGTATATATATATATTATTGCTGTATATAAAAAGTGTGAGACTTTGTAATAATAATAATAATAATAATAATTAAAAATATTTTAAAAAAATACAATTTTTTTTTTTGCTATTCTGCTCACCTTGCCTGTATAAATAAAAGAAAATAATAAAAAATAATTAAATTAAATTAAAAAAACATTCTGCTGACCTGTATTTTCCTGGCCTTGGTAGCTAGCAGTCCGTTGATGGGCCCCATTAGCACCATGACAGCCAGCCCCGCTAGCACAGAGGGTCCGAGCTCCATCCAGAGAAACACTATGGACAGGGCGATCTGAAGAGGACACGACCACAGCAGGTGGATGAAGTTTGTCACGTCGTTGAAGCGTTGGGCGTCGGCAGACATCAAGTTCACCGTCTCTCCAACCGTCGTCTCTTTACGCGCCTCGTTTGATACCACCAGGGCCTGAGGACAAACAGGGGAATGGAGGTTAATGGAAGTATGTTACATCTCTACCATTGTGTCCTTGAGCAAGACACAGGGGCCAACCAGTAACCATGAGGTCTCTGGTTCGACAAACAATTTAACAAGGGAATGGAAGTGTTTTTATTTATTTTCTATTTATTTTTTAACCTTTTTTTTTATACAGGTAAAGTATATGGAAGTACGTTAAATCTCTACCATTGTGTCCTTGAGCAAGACACTTTTTATTTTTTTTATTTTTTTATTAGAAAAAAATTAAGAGACAAGTCTGGATTTTTCTCAAATCTTCATCTCTACATTACTTAATGAAAATGCTCTTAATGAAAAATAATGTATTGGAATTTGGTAGAAATGTTGTCAGTAGTTTATATTATAAAACCAAAATGTTCATTCCACTCAAACATATGCCTATAAATAGTAAAACGAGAGACACTGAACATTTAGAGTGGTCTCTTAATTTTTTTCCGGAAGCTGAATATATTTCTCCTTTATCTTTTTACCTTTTTGTAGACAGCAGCCATGATAGCGGTGCGGACCTTCATGCCCAATACGAAGCAGCGCTGGAAGTATTGCTGTAGGAAGAGAGACTGCAGTATGGCCACGACCAGCAGCAGCACAGCATACAGATAACCCTCCCAGGCAAAGCTAGACGCGTCTGTGGTGAACGTGATAATCAATCTGTGGCAGAGGGAAAGAGTTTGGTTATAGGGCAGTTCAGTAGTTGTTACAGTGTTATTTCTATCATGTAGTTTAAAATATGTAAGGTATGATTACATGATTGTCTGTCTGTCGTCTGTCTGTCTGTCTGTCTGTCTGTCTGTCTGTCTGTCTGTCTGTATATCTATCTATCTATCTATCTATCTATCTATCTATCTATCTATCTATCTATCTATCTATCTATCTATCTATCTATCTATCTATCTATCTATCTATCTATCAAGTACTGCATAGTTAAGCGAAGAAGGTTAGAAATGTTGTAACGGCCATTAACTTTCTAATTTGACCGCAGAAAAGGCATGAAAATATAGATGAATGGTGTGATTATGATTTCCTTTAGCAAGTAACCATGGTATACGCAGGTTAATGCCCTTCCAGGTGTTCAATTATCCATGAATAAATGGACTCGGATGTGGCTTCCATTAATTCCTGCTAATTTGACACCTGGTCGATGGGCATTAACCCTTTCTGCTAAAGCACTTACATCAACTCAACTTTCCACAACCATTCTTACTATTCTGAAGGTCAACACAAAAGCATTAAAGACCCACTTCACCGGTGGACATATGAAGGTGTATTGAACTCTGAGATCCTATGTAGTATAAATGTGCAACATTTTTTAGAAATCGGTTCATCCTAGCCTGAGAAAAGGCAGAAAGAGTGTTTTATGGTCTCACTGTCTAACACTACATTTTACCATGAGTGACATCACACATGGTAAAATGTAGGGTTAGGATTAACAGGACAGCTGGGCCAAGGGAAGACTGAGGGAAGAAAATCCTCAATCATTATATTATAATAGCGATTTTATAATGATAGAACGCCGATTCCGTATGGGTGAAGTATTCCTTTAAGTAATCAACTGGCAAAGTTGCATGATGATATTCAACGTCACCCTATTCACCTGCAGTGTCTCGTTTTAAGAGCTATACACTCGACTGTGACGTTACACATCTGTTACAGGGATCTTTACGGTGAAGAAAAGTGTATGAATGAAAACAATCAGCAACTATTGACTCTGGGTTAATGATTAACGTGATCACTGGCAGACTGAAGCAGCAAACAGCAGGACATGGCAAACATTCCTTTTTGTGAAAGAAACAGATTCCGGAATGACTTTGTGTTCCGTCTGTGTTGTTGTTTATAAGACACACACACATAATGAATGTAGAATTAAAATGAATGAAATAAATGTAAAGACTCTAGTAATGTACATGAACAATGGTATGCTTACCAGAAACAAGAGACCAGATATTGGTGCCAGAGAGAGAGAGAGAGAGAGACAGAGAGACAGACAGACAGACAGACAGACAGACAGACAGACAGACAGACAGACAGACAGACAGACAGACAGACAGACAGACAGAGAGAGACAGACAGACAGACAGACAGACAGACAGACAGACAGACAGACAGACAGAAAGAGACAGAGAAAGAGAAAGAGAAAGAGAAAGAAAGAGAGAGAGACATAGACATAGACATAGACATAGACATAAACATAGACACAGACACAGACACAGACAGACAGACAGACAGACAGACGGACAGACAGAAAGAGACAGAGAAAGAGAAAGAGAAAGAGAAAGAGAAAGAAAGAGAAAGAAAGAGAGAGAGACATAGACATAGACATAGACATAGACACAGACACAGACACAGACACAGACACAGACACAGACAGACAGACAGACAGACAGACGGACAGACAGAGAGTGAGAGACAGAGAGACAGAGAGACAGAGAGAGACACACACACACACAGACACAGACAGACAGACAGACAGACAGACAGACAGACAGACAGAGCTTTATTTTACACCGGACTCACTTGAGGAGTTGAGGACTTGCAAAGGCCAGCAGGTCCGTTAGCAGTTTGAAGAATGCAGATTCCAACAGAACGCCTTTGAAGCATTTGTAGATCGTTGGAATCAGCCACGCGTCTGGATAGTTATTATCCTCCTCCTTCTTTTTCTCCTTCTTCTCCTTCTCCTTCTTCTTTCCAGCGTCTTTCTTGTCATCCTAAACAAAAGATATAGTTTGTTTGTGTTTGAAAATACATTGATGGGGTTAGGGGTTAGCATTGCGTAGTGTAATCATGCTTTCCTCACATTAGAGGAGCGGCTATAAGTGCTTATTTTCGCCAGAATCTTTCAGTTGATGATACAAGTGTGAAAATTGGCACGAGCATGAGTCTCCTTGGGTCACCTGACGTACCATATCAGCTCTGGCCTTCGTTGCAGTGGTCGCGGGTTTAAATCCGACCCGTGGACCTTTACTGCAGGTCATCCCCCCTCTCTCTCTCTCTCCCCATTTCAACTATGTACTATCTAATAAAGCTTGAAAATGCCCCCAAAAAATTATCTTAAAAAAAATAAGTGTGTTGTCTTACCATCATCAGCACATCCTGACTGACTCCTTTGCCCAGACCGTTTTGAAAGGTCTCTTCCTTGTCCTCCTTCTTCTTCTTGTCCCCTTTCTTCTTCTTCACGGGTCTGTTTAGCAGTCGAACCCGGGCGGCTGCCAGCTCCGGCTCCATGTAGTGGCTGAAGCTCTGGTGGATGTGTCCCGTGGAGTCTGCACTGTTCAGCTCCCACATGTCATCCTGGACCAAAGGCTGCTTGTAACCTCTCACCACCATACTGACAGAGAGGGGGGGAGAGGAGAGGTAAGGGGGTTATCTGTGTGTGTGTGTGTGTGTGTGTGTGTGTGTGTGTGTGTGTGTGTGTGTGTGTGTGTGTGTGTGTGTGTGTGTGTGTGTGTGTGTGTGTGTGTCTGTCTGTCTGTCTATCTATCTCTATCTAACCCTTCACCACCATACTGCACACAGGGAGGAGAGGTAAGGACTGGAGGTTATCTGTCTGTCTGTCTGTCTGTCTGTCTGTCTGTCTGTCTGTCTGTCTGTCTGTCTATCTATCTGTCTATCTATCTATCTATCTATCTCTAAAAAAATAGCACTCTCTTCACTGATGGTCTCATTTGCTGTAACGTGTCATTTATGATCATCAGAGGAAAATTGAGACCGTTTCAGAAATCTTCAAAAGTTCCTCGAAGCACCTTTAACTAAATACATTGTGAACACCTTGAAGGATGTTCTCTGAAGTTGGCACAAACTCACATTCTGATGAAGAGGATAAACTGATAACATTTGGAGGTCAAAGGTCAAAGCTTAGTGTGACCTTGCGTATTGTGAACATAATATCTCAAGGCTGTTTCTTTCAATTCAAAGTTTGCAGAACTGTCGCCTCTGACCCACGGAGGAGCTGAATACATTTTGGAAGGTCACTGTCCCAAGTTGCCTTTGTATTTCTATATAGGTGACTTCACCTTGTACAATATTGCAACTTCTTGGAGAGCTTTTTCCTTCTTTAAAGCATTGCCTGCCTAACACCACTATACTTTCATCATTAAGTCTGTCTGTCTGTCTGTCTGTCTGTCTGTCTGTCTGTCTGTCAGTCTGTCTGTCTGTCTGTCTGTCTGTCTGTCTGTCTGTCTGTCTGTCTATCTATCTATCTACATCCATCCACCACCACTCGACTTTCATCATTTGATAATTGTCTGCCTCAGAGGTGTTTCATACAACCCTCAGGCAGGCAGTATTTTTTATTTATTTATGTTCTTGGCTTTTTGAGCACATTTCATTGATTTGATCTATTTTCACTACACTGTATGTCGTGTTCTTTTGTTATTGATATATTATAGCTAAATGAACAGTGAGAACTTTACCTGTGAAACCAGTTGAAAGTGATCCTGCTCATAAATGCCGCCCCTGCTTCAGGATTCTGTGGATGACAACACCATAATATTACATACAATAGATTACGCTCGGCTGACAGCAGACTGGTGAATGGATGAAAGTTTAATGTTAAAATAGTTCATTTATGGGGGGGGGGACTCTCGTGGTGTAGTGGTTAACCCCCCCCCCCCCCCCACAGGACCACAGGTTAGAATCCAGCCCGTGGTCATTCTCTGCATGTCATTCCCCTTTCTGCCCCATTTCATTACATTACATTGCATGTCATTTAGCAGACGCTTTTATCCAAAGCGACTTACAACTGGAGCACACATTCATACACCGATAGCAGCAGCAGCTACCACGCAGGGTGCTGGCTAACTATCAGGAGACATTTAGGGTTCAGTGTCTCTTTGCTCAGGGACACTTGGACATGTGGCGGGGAGAAGTTGCTGTTCGACCACCTTACCCACTGAGCTCCATCCCCACATTTCACCTCTGTCTCTCCAACCTGTCTAATAAAGCTTACAAATGCCCAAAAAAAAATCTTTAAAAAAAAACATGGCGTACCTTCTTCACCCTGTCCTGTGCCTCTAGTGGGACGTCCGGCAGAGCGGAGAGGACGAAGGCAATCAGCTTCAGACCGAAGGAAATGTAGAAGAGACAGAAACGAGGGACGTCCCTTATCTCTCCCTGATGGACAAAGAACAGAAGGACAAAACGAGAATGATATAATGTTATGTATATCTGTTGTGCCAAGGAGTATTCACTTGATTAAAACAGGTTGAATTCAAGGAGAGAGGCACCCTAAAAAGTATGCATTACGCACTTGGAATGTTTATTTTTTGTTTTATTAGAGTGCCATTCTGTCTATCATTGTCGGAGTCTATATGTATTTGCGCGTATATGTTTTTTTTTTAATGTTTTATCAGCTCTGCTCTGAGGACTTGTTCTTACTGGCCGTGCCTAGAGTCCATACTGAACTGGGGAAAAGGGCATTTAGTTATGCTGCTCCTTTTTCATGGAACCAGCAGCAAAAAGCACTAAAACTTAAAGGCCTACTTCACCGGTTTGAATATGAAGGTGTATTGAATTCTGAGATCCTATGTAGTATAAATGTGCGAAAAAAATTGAAATCGGTTCATCCTAGCCTGAGAAAAGGCAGAAAGAGTGTTTTTTTTAACCCTATATTTCTCTTTCTCGTGACATCAAAGAAAGAGAAATATAGGGTTAAAAAAAACTTACTTTGTAAATATTACTGTGATGTCACAGTAATATTTACAAAGTACGTTTTTTTTAAGGAGCTGGTTTCTCTAAACAGATTTTAATCCCTTCTGAATGACTTTGAAGCTGTTGGCTCTTCTGTCTGTACATGCTTTGTTTCAAAATTCATTTTATCATAAATCAGACAATTAACAACACATGAACTAACCCTTCGGTAATAACCTTCAGAATAGTGCTAGGAATGATTATGGAAAGTTTAGTTGATGTAAGTGCTTTGGAAGTTGAGATTTTTGGTTCAGAGTAGTGGGGTCGGGGATTGTTTTTTGAGATAATGGCTGTCGAAGATACTCGTATTGGAGGAATATACGGACGCAATCAGACATAAATGAACACTTTGGACCTTTTATATATAATAGTTTGACAGAAGAACATGTTATGGAAGAGAAAATAGCAGCCACATTGGACTGTAGTGTCTGTCTAGTCTCCAAAAAATCGATCCAATGTATTTTTTTTTTCATACCGTCTTGAGTGCGTCTCGTATTAGGGTCTGGAAAGG
>NC_137215.1:4832820-4845320 GCF_949987685.1 Ammodytes marinus | reverse complement strand
GTGTGTGTGTGTGTGTGTGTGTGTGTGTGTGTAACCCCAAGGACGGACATGTAACACGTGAGGACAATCCATATGTAACCGAAGAGCAGAGTAAACTTTCTCATTAACAATGTTAGTGCTACTGTACGCTTGATTTTTCTTAAATCTTTATCCCAACATTACTTATTGAAAATGCTCTTAATGACAATATTTTTTATTGTGAATTTGGTAGAAATGTTTGTCAGTAGTTTATATTATGAAATATAAATGTTCATTCTACTCAAACATATGCCTCTAAATAGTAAAACAAGAGACACTGAACATTTGGAGTGGTCTCTTTTTTCTGGCGCTGTATTTTGCTTCCATAACATGTCTTCTTTCATACTACTGTAAATAAAAGGTTGAAAATGTACATTGTAGGTGTTTATTTGACTAAAACGTGTCTGTTTGCGTCTGTATATTTCTCCTATACAACCATCTTTAACAGCCATTATCTCAACATTAGTTTTTTTTTCAAAATTTCAAATATAAATTGTCTGATTTTCCTATCAATTTCTTCTTAAAAACATGCCGACCATGCATTGTAAGACCTCTACATAGTATTTTTTTTTATTTTATAAAATTAATAAATGCTGATCAGTGAACAATTTGGACACTTACAGTATATGTTGTAAAAAAATGTATAAAGATTTTAACTCGAGCTTTATCCAACATCTAGAATTTTTTGTTTTTAAAGAGATGGAAATTTCAGCATAGTTAGGTAGATATTGCCACATTTGCATATTTATTCAAGCATTTCTGAAATAATCACGTTATAAAACTTAACAGAGTTAATTATCGTCACCCTCTTAAAATAATGGCCTAAGTCATTTTTTCAGTGTTTTCAGGAAACACAAAAAACTTAACCAAGGATTGAATATATGATATTCATTAATAATTTCACTCAAACAGGTTATGTCAAAAGATGACTCTTGACATTGTAATAACAATTTCTGTCAATTATGTAAGATATTAGGAATAAACCCTTTATATTAATGTTTAACTTGTGACTTAAGCCATTTTACACACTTGTGAAATGTCCTTGAAAAAATAATTAACAGTAAATTTTGACTTAGGCAAAATAAAATGGCCTAAAACACACTCTTGACATTCTGGTAATATGGTGTAATGGCCTATGTCAAGTAAAATCACATGATCTGTTCAACTGAGGAATTAGGCCATTTTACCACAGGTGGCCAGCATCATAAGGAGTTGATTTAAAGGGACATTGTGTAACATTTTAAGTAATTTACTAACTAAAATCAATATCCTCATTCATCAATATGTCCTCATTGGTGTAAAATCACCTCTGCCAATAATCTGAATTATCCTCCTGAGCAGAGAATTACAAACATTAATATTACATTTTGTACATTGAGCAGGCAAGTCTTATGGAGGCATTCATGTTTTTGGAATGTCATCAGGTGCATTGTTTGGAATTTAGAATTGTTCTTGTCCTTGAAGGCCACTGTAGCTTCTGTTATTATTCTAAAGGGTTGGGGTTACCCAGGGAGCGTTGCATTCTAGAACTTTGTAGAACTTTCTTGATGATGTCATATTACACACTGCACCTTTAAGCAAAAAAATCATTTTGGCCAAAAAGTGACTTAGGCCATTATTGTAAGAGGGTGACGTTATGTTATCCTTAAAACAGTGCCCTATTCACCCACACTGTCTCGCCTTATGACTAGATCATTAGCACATATCAGCTCACTTTGATGGTTATGCAATAGCGAGTCACTTCCTTTATTAGGGACAGAGTCTGAATGCTAGAGGGGGAACACAGACAGAGGCTAAATGTTATAGGGGGAAGGTCAACTCAGAACACAGTTTTAAGCAAGGGTAGGACCGTAGGTAGTATATAAAACAGTAGGACAGGGTAGGGCAGTTAAAAGATTAAAAAATGCGGTTGTGATTTTGTATTGTATTAAATGGTTATGCTGACACACATACTGTTGTTATTGTATTTATTATCTATATATATGTATATTAAGATGATGCTACTTATATGGTCAACAAAGTTTCGTAGTATAACATGCAATGACATACATGATCTATCTGTCTGTCTGTCTGTCTGTCTGTCTGTCTTTCCATCCATCCATCCATCCATTTATTTATTTATTTAACAGGGACAATGCACAGCACATAAGCAGTACCAGATTTAGCTATAAGCTAATTTTCATCTGTAGTCCCTGGACAGGAAACAGAGTAATACATCTCTGTCAAAAAGGGAAACCTAAGTATAAAAACAATAACACACAATTTCTAACCATCTATCTATCTATCTATCTATATATCTATCTATCTATCTATCTATCTATCTATCTATCTATCTATCTATCTATCTATCTATCCATCCATCTATCTATCTATCTATCTATCCATCCATCCATCCATCTATCTATCAATTCATCTATCCATCCATCCATCCGCATAGTAAAAAACTTGAAGGAATACGTAATGCTGGTCATGTGGGTCACTATGATGATTCAGCTAAACTGCTTAACGGTTATTTCCACAGTGAGGTCATAGACTCTAGAATGTCTCTCATGTGAAACTACAAACCGCCAGAGCACGAGTCAGCTATCTGTTGTTTCCTCAAAGTGTGTGGGGAAAGCGTTACCTCACTTCCTGTTTTATGATTCTGTTGATCCATGATTTTACTACAACATTTTTATTTTTTTGGCATTTTTTTATGCTTTATTGATAGTGTAGAGAAAGAGTTTAAATGGGGCAGAGAGGGGAGTGACATGCAGTGAACGACCGCGGGCTGGAATCGAACTGGGGTCCGCTGCTGGCCGAGGCCCATGGGGGGGACGCCCTACCAACTGAGCTAAGGGCGCCCCCCCTACAAAATTTTTATTATTCATTTATTAGCTGAGTTCGAAAGGCCCAACTTACGTCCTACTCATACTCATTTTGACGCCAATTTGAGTATGTTGTGGTTGCGTATGCGTGACCTCACTTCCTGTTGTATTGTTGTAGGTTTATATTGTGCTATTGATCCATGCTTTTGCTTCAAATTATTTAATTCAGTCTGAGTTTATTGAGTTCTGTTGTATTTAGTGTTTTCATTTTTGTATCGTCTTTGCCGTCCGGGAAAATGCTACATGAATAAAGTTTTATTTGAAGCTGTGCAGAGTTTTAAAACCCTTTGGTTGAATCAGTCTATTGTGTTGAAACGTAGTTATATTATTCTTTACGACCTTACAAGCTTTATCGAGAACCCTTATGTAGAGATTTATTGGTCGTCTGAATTATTTAAAGAATCTAATTATAACGCTGCTGTCGAACCCAAGGTAAAGTGCAGTATGCTACCAGTCACACCTTTGGAGACATTGGTATAGGTGCCTTACATAAGAGGAGGGAATGTTTTTATTCCTATTTATTAGTGTGTGTGTGTGTGTGTGTGTGTGTGTGTGTGTGTGTGTGTGTGTGAGTGTGTGTGTGTGTGTGTGTGTGTATGTTGTCTATTTTATTGTATTGTATGTCTTTTAAAATGGACCTTGAGTCTAATAATAAAAGTTGAGGAAGATAATTGTCCTTTTGAGCTGTAAAATAATTGTAAAAAAAACGAGTTGGTTGAGTCTTTGTACCCAAATAAGGTTTAGCTCATCGTATAAAACCTTTGCATGACATGACATCATTTTGTTATGTCTCTGCCCCCTCAGTGCCCAATCACTCTCTATTGATCCGTCCCTCTGTTTAGTTGTGATAAGCTCACCGACTTAAAAATGTGTCACTTCCGTACAGACAGAATTCTCTATGTGGGGAAAGTGTGTACATGGTAAATGGACTCCACTTATAAAAGCAATTTTCCCTGGTTTTTCACAGACCCAAAGCACTTAACGTTGTTTTGTACACATTCACCCAATAACACACTAACACATTCATACACCGATAGCAGCAGCAGCCGTGTTCTATACATCTATGGCAGCAGCTACCGCGCAGTATGCAAGATAACTAACAAGAGCAATTTAGGGTTCAGTGTGTCTTTGTCCAGGGACACTTCGAAATGTGGCGGGGAGACGGGGGATCGAACCACTGTTATATAGATATAAAGATACTACCTTACTCCTAACCTCATTAACACAACCATTAAAATGTGGGTAAATGAAGCATGATTTTGCATTAATTTAATATGGGCTATTCCTTCAATTAAAATAATACAGAGGCTGGGTTTGACTGTAGGAGACATTTGACAACACAAACAATAAAGGCAGTGCACTGTATCGTTGATTTCTTTCATACTTTATTCAAATTCGGAGCAAACTGATTCAAGTCACAATGTTTCTGGCCCTGAAAGAAAAAAGATTCCTTGATGTGTTCACTTTTTCAGTTGAGTGTTTGTGTTCTTTAAAAAAATATATTATTACTTGCGGTCACAGCTTTGTATCATACTTCATAAGGAGAGCTGTAAACAAATAAAGTCTAACTGTATAAAAAAAACAATGAAAAAAACTGATAAGGGCTTTCTCACTCTTTTAGGAGCACACACATTGTTGATGTAGAAATCCTTCGTGTGTCTTATTGAACTATTTCTGAGCCCACATACTGGTCAACAAAATAGCTATTTTATCCATTGCTTTCCTACTGTGAGATGCTTCGAAAGAATGCATATATCCCAGAAGGCCCTGAGCTCAAACTTTACAAGGATTGTTTGATTAAAGGTGCAGTGTGTAGAATTTATTTTTGCATTCTTCAGAACAGATTTTGGTAGAAATGGAATATAATATTCATAAAGTTGTGCTTCAAATAACGTATAACCGCTTGAAAATTAAATGTATATTTTCTTTTATTTCCTTAGAATGAGTCTTTTACATCTACACAAAAAAATGTATTACACACTGCACCTTTAATGTTAAAAAAAAAAAAAAAAAAAAAAAAAATTGAATGTAATTCTATGGCAATTCTGAAATGTCTACATATCCCAGGCTTTATTGAAATGAATGACTCCACATCAGTTCTCATGATAACTCCTGAGGTATCTATCTGCTGTGTTGATTCATGATTGTTGCTAGGAACCCGTTCACAAGGTGTTTTGTTGCTAGGAACCCGTTCACAAGGTGTTTTTGGCGATTGCGTTTAGCGCGCGGACTTTGTTCACGTCTGCCACCTTCAGGCCGAACTCGGGAGCTGAGAACGACGCCCCCATCGTCACACTGGTGTTCCTGCATTAGTACATGGAAAAAAATAATAGTTTATCCATTAATTGAATTCCTTATCGTTCTTGTTAAGTTAAACCTGCAGTGTGTAGAATTATGGGTTTTATTTCCTAGCAGATTTTGTAGAAAGTAATTATAATATCCATAAGTACATTTAATTTAGTGCATAATAGCTGAAAAAAAACGTTTGAATAATTTTTTCCCCCCTTAGAAAGGGTCTCATATATGTCCATATTTCTGCATATTTTGGACCAAGGCCTAGTGCCGCCATCTTGAAAGTGTCATAGTTGGAATGTCATCAGGTGCATTGATTAAAATTTAGAATTGTTCTTGTCCTTGAAGGCCACTGTAGCTTCTGTTATTATTCAAAAGGGTTGGGGTTACCCAGGGAGCGTTGCATTCTAGAACTTTGTAGAACTTTCTTGATGATGTCATATTACACACTGCACCTTTAAAGGGGAACTATTATGCTATTTTTCAGTCTAACTTTGGTACTGCAGTTTAGCCTCTCTGTAAAAATGCTCCGTCCCTCTGCACTCTTGCCTAAAGATGGGGATATTATAAGCAATAAAAATAAGGTTTATTCATTCATTTCGGTCCTAATAGTTCTTGTAAATTGTGTGTAGTGTATGTAAGCATTGGAAAGGCAAATCAATTGTATTTTTATAGCCAGATATAACAAAAGAAAACGATTTGCCTCAGGGGGCTTTACAATCGACAGCATATGATTCCTTCTGACCTCAGCCATACTAAGGTCAGGTCTAAAAGCTATAGTGCCTAACTTTTCATAGGAATAAATGTCCGTTACATTCATGCTATGGCCATTCAAGTTGACACAAAGTTGACTAAGCCTATCAGCTTCACAAAACTTTCCCTGTATTTCTCAGTATGGCAGCGTTTACAAACTGGTGTCCCCCCCCCCCTGACACTGGTGCAGGAGCTCAGAAAAATCCCAAGAAGCGCCCAAGAAATGTTTCAGTTGTTGATTCTACTGCTAAGAAAAAACTCTGGACGTACAGCAGAAGGTAGAAAATCCATGTGCCATCACCTGAAGGCTTTACCTCATGTTGATGCACCGACAAAAGTTACACACTATCGCTTTAAATCAATTGGAACTGGGTTTAATCATACCTGAACTTCATGTCAGAATCCTGACTGGATCGGGCCGAGCAGTGGAACTCCTGAGCTCCTGAGCCTTCTAGAATTCTCTGCAGATTCCGCTCTGTGATACCGCCACCTGTTTGAAAATAATAATATATTCATAATTATAAATGATTTAAAATTATATAAACACAGACAGACAGATAGATAGACAGATAGATAGATAGATAGACAGATAGATAGACGGACGGACGGACAGACAGACAGACAGACAGACAGACAGACAGACAGACAGACAGACAGACAGACAGACAGACAGACAGACAGACAGACAGACAGATAGACAGATAGACAGATAGACAGATAGACAGATAGACAGATAGACAGATAGACAGATAGACAGATAGACAGACAGATAGATAGATAGATAGATAGATAGATAGATAGATAGATAGATAGATAGATAGACAGACAGACAGATCCTTTAATAATCCTTTACAGGAAATTACAGTGCCACAACAGCTACATGAGAAAAGTGTACTTTATATGTATATAGTGCACCTCATCTCTACCCTTTCTTTATCTGCACTGTGTCCTTGCACTACTGTTGTGTTTATTTGTGTCTCAAGTGTTGCTCTCTTCTCTTCAGTTCTCTTCATAAAATGTTGGTCTTTATTTCTTGAGAGTTGACTTGTTCGCTCTATATTATCTCTTACACATTGCATTGTTGAAAGGAGCCTGGGACATAAGAATTTTCATGGTCAATGGCTGCTGCTGGAACTGTTGTGCATTATGACAAATACCACTTGAAAAGTACTAACCCGGCATGATGGAAATTCTCCCTTTGGCCTGTTGAGTGGAAGACAAGTCAGGTGTATAGGCAAGTCAAGGCAAGTTTATTTCTATAGCACAATTCAGACGCAAGGCCATTCAAAGTGCTTTACAGGGGCAAGATTAAAACACAGCAAGTATAGTATACGCATTAGAAAAGCGAATGAGAAATACTACATTTAAATTAAATAAATAAAACATTTAAATTAAATTAAATGTACAGGTTAAAAGGGGAAACAGAAAAGTCTTCAGATTTGATGAGATGTGTAGAGTGTGAAATGAGAGCAGTATACTGTATATATAAATAGCCATGATGTGTTTTGTCATGTGCATTTCATACATGATGTCATTGATACGCACTTGATCGACCAGTCTCTTGATGAGCGGGAGTCCCTCCAACGCCGAGGTGTCACAGCCGCTCGTCAGCACGCGCTCAAACCCTAACGACACGATGGTCTCCAGGGCATCCACCGGGTCATGCACCATGTCAAAAGCTGAAAGAGAATCAATGGAAGTTTAGAAAAATCAATTAAGACTGACTTTAGACTTAAAGACCTACTTCACCGGTTGGAATATGAAGGTGTATTGAATTTGGAGATCCTATTTAGTATAAATGTGCAAAGCCTGAGAAAAGGCAGAAAGAGTGTTTTATGGTCTCACTGTCTAACCCTACAGTTTCCTTCTTGTGACATCACAGTAAGGGTTAGGATTAACAGGACAGCTGGGCCAAGGGAAGACTGAGGGAAGACTGAGGGAAGAAAAACCTCATTCATTATATTATAATAGTGATTTTATAATGATAGAACGCTGGTTCCGTATGGGTGAAGTATTCCTTTAAGACTTTATTGTCACTTCACAGTACATTTATGGGCCGCACGCGGACAGACAATGGACTGCTTTATAAGCTGTACAGTGTAACCCATTTACACTGAAGCAATGATAAAAGCACTCTCATAAGGGCTTTTATTCCAGTCATTATGTTGAAGGCATCAGTCTAAGTGTAAAGGGGAAATAGTTTTTACCTCGGTGGAAGGTGACACGTAAGGGTCGGGCAGCAGCTGGAGTGAGAGAAAGGCGGCAAGCAAAGATATTTCAGGAAAAACTTGTAGTGCAATATTTAAAAAATATATACAAATTATATGAAGCAATGTGGAGGGATGATTGACAACTTGAATAAATCCCGGAAGACAAAATAATATATGTTTTTTTTGTTTTTTTTATAAAGGTGGAGTCAGTGCTTCTTTATTATAAGCGTGCACACAGAAAAGAAACATAGCGGATCGTTAGGAGATATTCACTGATTTTGACAAAAAATTGATTTTGACAAAAAGCGTTCTCCAGAACCGTTGACTCTACCTTTAATTTAGAAAAAAAGGGAAGGTGTTCTGTACCTTTTCCATACCAATTAAATCAACCAGATATTTAAAAAAAAGTAACACCCTGAAAGCCCATAAAGATAAGTCCAGACCACCAGTATTTGCCTATTCAGTTTATTTTCTACCCGACCTATATTTTATTTTGACATATTTAGACAGACAGACAGACACACAGACAGACAAACAGACACACACACAGACAGACAGACAGACAGACAGACAGACAGACAGACAGACAGAGACTGACACACACACACACACACACACACACACACAGTCAGACTATACCCAGCAGCTCCATGGATAGCTCTGCATCCACCCGTCCGTCTTCAGTCAGTAGTCCCATCACCAGGCCGTCTGCCCCGTGAGCCTTCAGCTGCTGCATGTCTCTCCTCATCACGTCCAGCTCCCGGTCTGAGTACAGGAAGTCCCCCCCGCGAGGACGCACCATCGCATAGACTGGGATCTTTACACACTGCTTTACCACCTGCAGCAGGCCTGGGGCAAAGGGAATGGATGGTGAGGTATCAATAGTGTTGTAATATGAGGGAGTGTATATTAAGAAGACATAAGAAAAAAGATTAAAAAAAAAATATATATGTTAGAAACAAGATTAAAGCTATAGTGCGTAACTCCTGTCGCTCTCGTGAGTCCCACCCCCCCCCCCCCGTGAGGACGCACCATCGCATAGACAGGGATCTTTACACACTGCTTTACCACCTGCAGCAGGCCTGGGGCAAAGGGAATGGATGGGGTCATATGGTGATTCAAATACTGGTGAAACATTGTTTATCAATCAATTAATAACTTATTTGGGTAAATTGGTTGTGTAGCAATGAGGGAGTTTACATTAACACAACATAAACAAAAAATATAAAACAATATGTTAGAAACAAGATTAAAGCTATAGTGCGTAACTCCTGTCGCTCTCGTGAGTCCCCCCCCCCCCCCCCCCCCGCGAGGACGCACCATCGCATAGACACATCTTTACACACTGCTTTACTACCTGCAGCAGGCCAGGGGTAAAGGGAAACAATGGTGACTATAGTGATTCAAATACTGGTGATATATTGTTTATAAATCAATTTATAAAGCTTTGGTGCGTAACTCCTGTCACCCCCATGAGGAATTACAACAACACTGGCGGGCAAAGGCAATGAATGGTGAGATATTGGGATTAAATGTATGACTTATTTGGGTAAATTGGTTGTGCAGCAATGAGGGAGTTTACATTAACACAACATAAAAAAAAAATATAAAAAAAATAAAAAAAAATATATAAAACAATATGTTTGAAACAAGATTAAAGCAATAGTGCGTAACTCCGGTCGCTCTCATGATCCCCCCCCCCCCCCCCCCCCCCCGTGAGGACGCACCATCGCATAGACAGGGATCTTTACACACTGCTTTACCACCTGCAGGCCTGGGGCAAAGGGGAATGGATGGAGAGATATTGTTTATCAATCAATTCAATGACCAGTGACGCCAGTTTGTAAACGCTGCCATACTGAGAAATACAGAGAGTTTTGTGGAGCTTATAGGCTTGATCAACTTTGTGTAAACTTTCATTTATATGATAAAGTTAAGCACTATAGCTTTAAATATAAATATATTGATTTTTTTTAAACTATGCAGATTAAAGCTGGGGTGGAGGATTTGGGGAGAAAATGGCAGTTGGGATAGAGATTCGAATTCAAATACCTCAACCGCTCCACTTGTTCTCTTTGGTCCCTCCCTGACAAGCTCTACACACCAACAAAGTTGTGCCAAAGTGAATGGACAGTCCCATCAGCCAATAAGAACAGAGAATCAGAGCCTCACTCTGATTGGTCAAAGTGTAGGCTACAGCTCATGTTAATTTTGACCAATCAGAAATCACATACCCCAGCTTTAACTACCTTTTCCTCCTGGCGTTTCGGAGGAGGGAGATGGCAGAAGGTATTAAATAGCATTTGAATCTGGTGGACTTTTTAGGCTGAGCTTGAAAACCTGTACAGAATGGAACTGTTCTCACCTATACTGGGAGTGAGCCCGCCCTCCAGGAGACTGGTGCACAGCTCAAGTCGACCCGCACCTGGCAAAGGAGATGAACAATAGGCCTATGTCAGTGTTATAAATCTAGCTCTTACATTGTGTCTCATTGATTGTAGTCTAACCTCTTTCCACCTTACTTACTTACTTAGGATACTTACTTACTCACGTACTTACTTACTACTCAAATAGGCTACAACTGCCTGTAACTGTTTGCAAGTAGCCCAGTAGGTCTTTGTGTGTTTAATTTAAAGGACAAAAGTGTTCACTGCTCATCATTACCAACCTCCGCGTTCGGCATTAACAGCAGACTCCACGGAGTCCACACACACCTCCATTAAATAGCCCATATTGTCAGTCTAGCCTGGACAGTGAGACAAAAAGAGTATGTTAATTAAATTACATTTGAAAGGTTATCCACAATTCTTGGCTTTTAGCTGACAATTTTAACTTCCATAGCAACTACCTGGCAACAAAAATCCACTCGCTATTGATCCATGGGGTTCGTATCAGTCGATATAAAGTCAGTAAGTGTTGTTTGGGGGACTGACTGACCAAAACACAGCTCCTACAAGTCAAATGAGTTGAATCGGGGTTTTCCGGATAGTTGACTTTATAACACGGGGTTTGGCGGGTGGGCGGTGTGTTATACTCGTTACATAGTAGGGAGCAGAGTGACCGCCCGTGCGAAATACGCCTATACCCAAAACATGCACCCACCTCCCGCACTGTGTCTGATGAAATTTAAAAAAATAAAAAAATAGATTTTTTTATTTGTAACATTTATTGGCTATCGAGTTTCCATGCCAACAAATAAAAAAATATCGTATTTATTTTATTTTATCGTTTGTTTAAAAAAAATCAAATAATTAATTGTGTCGTCACGAGGTTATAGTTGAATTGTGTGTGTTAGGAAACATGGTTATGTAGCCACCGGTTACTGCCTGTGTATGTAACTCAGCTCCTTCAACAAGACCCGCTCAACGTAGACGGACATTTGGACAAAAAGATGTTGCTCTCTTCATTGCGGACGACCGTATTTTGCGGTTGCAGAAATGTTTCTAGGGGATTTCAACACAATGGCGTGAGTATAATAAACTAGCTGCTAACATTAGCCGATTAGCTAATGCGTGAGAAAGGTCAGACATTACACTGCAAGAGAAGCAATATAGCGTTTATTCTGACATGATACGTCCCCCCAAAATTTGGGAAAACTTTATCATAAACAAGCGCATTTTTGTTGCATTTGTGTGGTGTTTTCAAGCTGTATTTAGGCTAGTTAGGGCAGTTAACGTCACCTGAGATGTTGTACTCGATAGCAGTCACGTCCGCATTTATCCAACAGACCTCCCGTCATATACAGTAGAGGTATAAGAAATATCTCATGTGTCTCTACTAGGAAACCTACGTACTTATAATCACAACTATCACACACAAACACATGATAGGCAATATAACATATATGGGGCGCTTCACAATACCTTTAACACTTATGCTATAAAGACAATGATGTAGTGTTTAGGCCAGGGCAATGTCAAATTGGAACATACTAACACTCGCCGCAGACAACACAGATTACAAGCAAGATACATTTTAAAAGGACCTAACAATTGCATTTAGTCAAAACGAAATAATCGTATTAAACTGCATCAAGATTTCTTTGGTGTACTATAAATCAACAATTTCATCGTAGCAAATATAACTGTTGTGTGTCCAATGTTGTATTTAAAATCCCCTCTCTCTGTCTGTCTGTCTGTCTGTCTGTCTCTCTCTCTCTCTCTCTCTCTCTCTCTCTCTCTCTGTCTGTGTGTGTGTGTGTGTGTGTGTGTGTGTGTGTGTGTGTGTGTGTGTGTGTGTGTGTGTGTGTGTTTGTTTTTCCTCTCCAGTCTCAGGTCCGTCCCCCGCTCCGCCAGTGGCTGGTGCAGCGCAGTCAGAGCACCATCGCGGCCGAGGTGGGAGTGACTTCCGCCCGGGTAGC
>NC_137215.1:4807820-4830320 GCF_949987685.1 Ammodytes marinus | reverse complement strand
TTGTGTCAGAGAAAAAAAAAAGAACAATACAAACACAATATACAATGCAAATACGACAAATACACAACAAGCTGATAAAGAGACAAAGCCTTTGGACCGGGCTCACTCTGCTCAGGCCCGCACACAAGGTACACAGGCAGGCAGACACTTTAACACATAAATGCCAGTAACACATTATAATGTATATCCACCGTACTTAAAGGTGCACTGTACAACATTTTCTAAAATTATATTATATTCTCATAATTGAATTAAACAAACTTTCCTCACAGGAACATGTGATCCCTGGAACGCTGTTTGAAGTTAGACAGCTTCCTGAAAAGTTACTGTTTCACTGTTGTTGTTGTTGTTTACAGCAGCAGGGCCCACAGTTTGGTTTACGATATATTCTAGTCTTATGTATGGTTCCTGAATCTTCAAAATAATTTAGTTTTGATGTATGATGATAGAATTGTTCAATACTAACAACCACATGTAGAGTGAATATGTTTTATAATCCCCTCCCTTGAAACAGCATAATGCACCTTTTATAGTAATACAGCTTTAACTGTTTGTGTGTGCACTCTTTTACAGTTGACAGAAACCAGCCGTCTCCTGCAGCTACGGAGGTTTGCCAAGGGAACCGGCGGCCTCGTCTTCCTCACGGCTCTTTCAGGTTTGAATTGTTGTTGTGAACTTAAGTGGGCAAATGTTTTTTCTATATTGGGACCTTTACTGGTTGGAGTGCGTTTAGTTTTTTAGCCTCTCTGGTGATGCAAATAGATCCTTGGCTACAGTTTTCATATTCAGGTTTGTAGGTTATACCATTGTATTCCAGGCTGGACCCGCTTTTCAACGAATCGTGCTGCACTTTTGCCACCATGCCTAAAAATCTTTCTGGGGGAAATATTTGAGGCCAAGCAGGGCATATTTCAGCCACATTCAGGCCGGCATTGTAAATAAGAACTTGTTATAAATGACTTTACTGTATAAATAAAGGTGAAATAAAAATAAATAAATAAAGTATTCAGAGAGGCAAGGGGGAGGGGATAATGTAAGATGTTATTGTTCACCATTTTACCTAATCTTTTCCTTAGGAGCCTTCGTAGCAGGTCTGGACGCTGGGCTGGTGTATAACTCTTTCCCTAAGATGGGAGAGAGATGGATCCCTGATGATCTGCTCGCCTTCTCTCCAACTCTCAAGAACTTCTTTGAGAATCCAACGACCGTGCAGTTTGACCACAGGATATTGGTATGTGAAAAATATATCCAAACAAATACCTAAATAAGCTTTTACTTCAAAACGCCTACAAGGAACTTTTAAATGTTTATGAAACAGTCTCATTTTTCTTCTGATGATCACACATGGCCTGTAACAGCAAACGAGACCATCAGTGAAAAACAACGCTTTTTTTATATATATAGATATTATTTGACCAAACAATTTACAGACAGAACAGAAAATCCTGTGTTCATGAACGCTACTTAATCAAAGTGAACATTGCTTCACCGTGGTCATATTACCATTAATAATCTGGTACAGTCACATATAAATACATTACCTCATGGCCATGCATCCTCTTTCACTCACTTCCTAAAAACACTTCCGGTTTTGTCCAAAGGAATCGCTAGAATCAACAAAAACTGAAAGCTCCTCATAGCGACTTTAAATAAAACATTATTTGAACATTTCTTCTGTCCCATTCAGTAAATTGAGAGGCAGCAGTAAGTTGTTGATGGTCTTTAACTATAATGTATTATTTATTTATTTTCCTATTTTTCCCCCAGGCGATCTCCTCCCTGACAGCGATCACAGGCCTGTATATGTTCTCACGGAGGATGGTGCTTCCCAGGAGAGCTAAGATCGCTATCAGCCTCCTCACTGCAGCCGCCTACGGACAGGTAAGCTATCGGTCCGCTCAGACACATGTTATTATAATGTTTTTATAGAATATTTTAGCTAAAAGATTTAATAAGGTCTGAACACTATGTCATTGTCAAAAAAGGGAAGAGAAAGGGACACAGGACAGACATCCATTTCCAAAAAGTTAAAGAGCATTTTCAATGTTATGTTGAGATGAAGATTTAAGGAAAATCTAGACTGGTCTCTTCATTTTTTCCGGAGCTGTATAACTCAGTGTATGTCTCTTCAGTGTATCTTACATGTGTCTTTGCTCATGTCCCCAGGTTGCTCTTGGTATCAGCACCTTGTTACTGTACGTCCCCACTCCCCTGGCGGCCACTCACCAGTCCGGCTCTGTGGTGCTGCTCTCTCTGGCCATCTGGGTCCTGGCTGAGCTACGCAAGATGCCCAAGTAAAAACATATCTACAATGTGGACACAACCAAATCCCTACAAGCCACTACTTCAAGCCTCTAGGAGTCAGCGAGTGTCATTGTGAACAAGGCATTCAACGACAAAAAGTGAAAAAACTGAAATATAATTCATTTAACACTAGACTTTTATGCATAATGTTGAAATATGTGGTGCTGCAAAATTATACTCATGTGTGGAACCAATTCATTGTTTCAACAGACTGTTATTGAAGTGGTATATTAAAGGTGGAGTCAAAAATACCTTTTTGTCAAAATATATAATCTCATAATCCATATCCGCTACCTTTCTGAACTGTGTGTGTGCTGAAAATAAGTCTATCGTGAGGATACGTTCTCCAAAATCACTGACTGCACCTTTTAATATTGTTAGTCCAATAACTACAACCATTTGTTTTGAAGTGTTTGTCAAGGAATAAAAAAAAATGCAGAAGTACAAACAAGCTAATGTTCAGTTTCTATGCAGCTTCCATCACATAGCAACAGGCTTTCAAATCAATGGTGCTAATTTGATTGGCAGAAAGTTACAATTCTGCAGGAATATAATAATATAAGTAGACTGAAAATAAGGCTTTTTTTTTCATTACATTTTCAACTTGACTGAAAATAATGAATTTTTTTTATCAACATGTTAAGGATTGGTTGCTAACCTGTTGCCTTGTCACACTCTGCCTGTTAGTTGAATCAGAAGTGGCTGCTGTTGGGATTATATGTATAAAGATGTACATTTTTGAGTTATAAATTATGAACCATTTGAGGATGAATTCTGAAGGTACAGAATGTTGGGATCTTGGAATGTTGCTTTGTACTGTATCTTCCGTCTTATTTTAATAAAGAAAATATAATGTCTTGACTTTCAAAAATTCAAACTCCAGAGTCCATTTTGTATTTATTTTTTTTTGCATAGTAACTGTGATTTTTATTTTATTGTCTTTGTACAAAATATACACATTTTTGAATACGTAATGCAACCGGTCGACTTGAGGCTCGCTAGACTAGACAGTCAGTAGTACGT
Organism: Ammodytes marinus; assembly: GCF_949987685.1. Lineage (NCBI taxonomy): Eukaryota > Metazoa > Chordata > Actinopteri > Uranoscopiformes > Ammodytidae > Ammodytes > Ammodytes marinus. The sequence continues at coordinate 4,826,993 of NC_137215.1, read as the reverse complement.
ACAACGGGTTAGTAAGTTTTTTTTTTTTTTTTTTCATTGTTCTAGAACACAGTTCATGCGGGTTCAGACAGACAGAGAGACAGACAGACAGACAGGTGTTTTACTTGTGGTTCCGGAATGGAAGTAAAAGACTGTTTGGGCAAGGAACAATCAGAGCAAAAAAATAATCACTTTTGTCGATAAAATAAATAAATAAATATGCCTGAACGAAAATATATAGGCCTAACAAAACAGATGGCAGGGGTTCGAGATGCATATTTTTCATAATTGCTTGTGTGCACCCTTACTTATAGCCTACACTGTACTATAAGAACAAGGCCTTGGATAAGTTGAAAGGGTGCTACTAGGTACGTGGTAGATAACATTATTGCTTTTCCATGTTTTTCACTTTGCATTTATATAGATGCCTGATGAAGAATGCCTGACTACCAAAACCACTTTTCACTGAATAAATAATACAATGGGAGTTGCTTCTCAACTTTCTCTGCCATATAAGACACTACAGCTTATTTTAAAAGGCGCTCCGAGGAACTTTTAAGTTTGTGTTAACTCTTGCACCCCCTTTGGACAAAAAGCGGTAGTGTTTTTACTACACCAGCTGTTGTTCCTGGGTGAGCGTATACCCATGACAAAGGCATTAAGAAAAACTATATAAAGACAGCATTCCTTGCACTGATGGTCTCGTTTTGCTGTTACATGTCATTTATAATCATCAGAGGAAAAATTAGACTTTCAGAAATGTTTAAAAGTTCCTCGTAGCACCTTTACTCACACGTCAACTGCCTTGTCAACTGCCTTGTCAACTTTTAAGAGTCATTCTAGTTTGAATAGAAGCAAACCCAATAATGGGTTGTAAATTCACCAAAAATAATATTTTCCAGAGTCTAATTTGCGGGTTCAGAAAAGAAAGCTACACATCAATTTGAACAGGTTGCAATGCAAAAATGACACCCTTATATCTCTGATTGTCCCTTGCCTTACTCACTACAACCCCCCCCCCCCCTCCTCTCTCTCTCTCTTCACCGATATTAGTTTCAGTTGATGATACAAGCGTGAAAATTGGCATGAGCAGTCTCCCCGGGTCACTTGACAAGAAAATTGTCACATTGAGACATTTGAAATTGCGAATTTGAAAATGTCTCATAGAAATGTATTGTGTTTTTTCATTATTATTATTTATTTTTTTTTCATTTCATTTCATTGTCTCGGACAATTTTCTTGTCCAGTGACCCATGGAGTCTGCTCATGCCAATGTTCACGCTTGTATCACACACAGAAAGATTGTAGCACGTATCTGCTCTACTACAGATGGGCTTAACAGGTCTGTCTTAGCTTAGAGTGGCTTTATAATATATTATACCTCTAAAATGTATATCTTCTCTTTGGTGTTACAGATAGAGGGAAGATAGGGAATGGTAGGGCGTAAAAAAACAATGTTATTAAACCATGTCTATCTCACTCAACAGTACGCACACACACGCACGCACGCACGCACGCACGCACGCACGCACACACACACACACACACACACACACACACACACACACACACACACACACACACACACAATGCCTCGTTGAAATTGAATGTGCCTAATTTAACGTAACAAAGGGTTTTGGAGAGTTATTTTTCAAAGTGGTAGAACCTGCTACGACCACATGACATTTTTTCGATTACAAGAAATTCCCAAATCCAATCGGTAATCTAATGAATTCTCCTTTAAATGTCAATTGATATAATAGTACAACAGTGTTGAGGAAAACTAGGATATTTCGTCAAACATAGTGCCATCGCCAAGTTGTACTCCCTTGAATCGAACCATTGGAAATTCTAGGCAATAGGCCTACAATAGACGCCTAGCCTGGAAATCCAGACCCTGATATCTTGAACCATAGCGGTGCAGCCAATTTAATTTGCCAGCGCCTAGTGGCAGGTCTGGGAATGCCAGGCCAATAGACACCTACAGTTGGACTGCAATAGTTTGGAAGTCCGGGAATTATTCAACCGGATTCCATCTGTAGAGTCTTACATATTTAAGATGGATGTCATGTTTCTCTGTTGTTTCACATGCACACACACATGTACACAAAGGGTGAGGCACCTGTGAATGACTAGGAACAGCAGACAGACAGACAGACAGACAGACACACAGACAGACAGACAGACAGACAGCTAAGCAGACTTTGGAGTATCTCTGTAAGTTAATACATAATTGGATATTAGTGACATCATCATGCGATATTGAAATCAATTTAACTTCCTCGTCGAAAAAAACAACATATTTGAACCTCCATAAAACGGGATTTCAGCCATTTCTTCCCAAAGTGTCTTTCTCTCTCCCCTCCACTAGATGTCAGTAGTCTCATGTGTATTCTTATGGCCAGAGCTTGATAGCTGTAGCATCCCATTAGGAGGTGATACCCACATACTTGAGGCAGGGTCAGACTCGCAAAATCCAGTTCTAAAAGAGATTTTAGAACAAAGTGTATTGGCCATTCCAGGCTTCCATAGTTCCTCCATCAGCAGTTCTAGTAATAAATAAACTTGCCCTGCGTTCCGAATCTCATACTCTTTCTTTTTTCTATTCTACATACTACATCCGACAATAAATATAATCTAGTAAGGATGCAGTACAGGCATACTATTGGGCCATACTTTTACTTATTTATTTCATCATAACATCGCGCCTTGATCTTGCCTCTTGCTTTTATATCCTTCGCATCCCCGGTTTGTTTTCATATGGAGGCTCCGTTGATGTGACGTCACTTCAGGTTCGCACTGGATTATGGGTCAGGATCGCCCCAAATAGGATGCGATTCGGAACGCAGGGATGGTGGTTGGGTCTTGAGTGTGCCAGTGTCTGTGAACTGTCTTGTCTTTGTCTTATTTCTCTGTGTCTCTGTTGTCGGGGGTAACACTAAGGTTCCATGATGAGGTGAGGTGGTAGTCGGGGAAACTGTTGGGACACCGCTGTTGCTAGGAGAGAAAATGCCACTGCGTATCCAGGAAGTGGGAGAGAGCCAATCGGTGCCCTCGGAACTCACAGCTTTTTGACTAGTAGACACACGCAAGCACAGGGCGGCTTGCAGGTCAGAAAATGGCGCCACACACACACACACACACACACACACTAATACACTCGCAAAACTCTTTCAATCTCAAATTGTCTCACACACACACACACACACACACACACACACACACACACACACACACACACACACCGGTCCAGATTCTTTAGATGACGTTGTCAAACAGCTGCATGGACTGCATTATGTTGTCGTCCTGTAGGCAGAGAAGATAAAGAGGCTCTGTCATTAATATAGACTGTATGTGTCACTCAAATCAAATCACTTTTATTTGTATAGCCCAAAATCACAAACACATTTGTCTCAGTGGTCTTTACATTTCATACAATATGATACAATATGACACCCTGCCCTTACACCCTTAGCTCGGCTGATTAAAAACTCCCAGTAAAAACCCTTTACCGGGAATAAAAAAAAATGTAAGAAATCTCAGGGAGAGTCGACAGAGTAAGGGATCCCTCTCCCAGGACGGACATGCTGCAATAGATGTCATAAGTAGAGAAAAATCACGAAGGAATTTGATCATTGACCTGGGGCCGGTTTCCCAAAGCCTTCTTGGAGCCTTCTTAACGCTACGTCATTCGTAACCCCTACGTAGAGTTCCTACTTAACGTTTCGCCTGTTTCCCGAAACCTTCTTTGCTACGAATCTCTTTCGTACGTGTTGTGCCTACACAGAGTGTCTCATTTGAAATGTTGTAATGGGTTAAGACTGATGCCACAGTGCATTCCAAGAGACTAAAGTCTAACGCATGTTTACATAAGTTTCTCTGTAGAGTCAACCATCCCAGACCCCTGTGGAGGTCATAAACTAATTTAAGATGGGATAGTCCATTCTAGGAGGTTGGTTAATCCAACCAGACCTTTGGGACAGGATGAAACTCTGTTTGAAGTGACTATAAGTTGAAACCAGGCACCCTGCTGTGTCTACCTTATCTCAACTGTGAGACAAGCTTCAAAGCTGTCTTTTCCTAAGGAAGGAAAAGCATCTTATTGGCTGGTTTGAATGTAAACACTGCTTGCTGATTAGACAAACTAACTTCTGATTGGATGAGAATGCATTTGGACTGTTTTAATACAGGATGCAATCCTCTCATCTTTGCCATTCGCCTCCGGCTTCCAGCCGTGATAGAAGGTACAACATGCTTAAGCCTGAGGCCTAGGGTTAAGCAACTCCAAGTCTCAGTCTTCATACTCGCTGGACGAATTGATGGACTGCTTGGAACATCTTCTTCTGTTTTCCCGGATTCGAGAGAGTTTTCCTACAGAAAACCTCTTCGCAGAGCTGAAGCAGCCACCTCAGCCTCTCCTCAAAACAGGACCCCCACACGCGCAAGGCGCGAGCAAAGACGCAGGATCCCTTCATCAAGACGCCTGCACTGCCCGTTCTACGGACCGGAGCCAGCCAGCGGACCCGCCGAGAAGTGAAGCCGCCCTATCATCTGGGCCGTTCCTACGCTGCCCCAGACGCAGCGCCAGCAGAGAGCAAGGCCCGACGCCGAGGGAGTTCTCCGCTTCCTCCTCTCCTCCTTGCCGCTGCCCATCGGACCGCAGACAGCCCGCTATTGCCAAGAAGAGCTGCTGATCCCTTGCTTCCCTGCCTTGGCATCGTGTGGCACGCTGCCCTTATCAGCTGAGCTGGTTCCACACCCCTGTCTTCCACAAGACGCGCTCCATCAGCGCACAAGGCCCGGCAAGCGGCCTTTTTCTCCTCCTATCTCCTCCAGCTGCCTTCAACCAATCATCGCTGGACCAAGCGATTCACGTGAGGCTATTGTCTGGGCTAAGATAGTTATTTTATGTTGTTCATTAACTTGAAGTAAACGTAAGAGCTGACGAGCTCACTATTTCACTATTTCCTGATTTAAAGTAATTCTGACTCACTTGTGTTTTACATAAGTGTTTTTCGCTCAGTGTTTTTCTCCCGTTAACCGGGAATGTATTGATGTGTTGTTTCTGTCACTCTTAAAGCCAGTGAGTTATTTCCTCTTTATCAATTCAACTCAGTATACGCAAATGCGCATTTGCAGCCACTGTGTGATTGGAGGAAACAGTTCACTACGCGCTAGAGCTGCGGTTACTGTCTTTTGTTTTCTCTCCTTCTCATTTTCTAACTACGCACATCACACACACACAAACACACTGATACTCGTGATTCCCCCCTCAAGTATTCTTAAGGAATACATGAGTGTTGAGTTTCTGTAATTTTAAAGTTAAGATTGCGTGAAGACAAAACCAATGTCTCCCAGCATCATCCTTTATAATTCGTATGTGTCTGATTGAAGCAGTAGGTTACATACATGCTTTGCATGCTACTTCCCCTACTGATTAAAGGTAGAATATTCAACTTTTAGAAGTTGTCCACATTGCTATTAGCAATTGATCTACCCGTGGCTTAAAAGTCACTTCAAGCTCTCGCGTGACGTCAAACTCTCGCGTCTGCCATCTAAATTCATCTAAATTCTAAAGTGACGTTCCTCTGTCACACACACACACACACACACACACACACACACACACACACACACACACACACACACACACACACACACACACACACGCGTGCACTCACCTGCACATAGATAGAAATACATGGCTTTATAATCTAAACTGTTCTTATTATTGCTTGTGCTATGTCTGCTTTCTTAAATTAGATTAGTTCATGGTTATTGACTTATGTGTATCGTTTTAATCAACTTGCCTAAGTAAATAAACCCTTACATTTTGATTTTAAGAAGCAGTGTCTGTGATATTTGTGTCTTGTATTTCACTAATGGCTGGTAAATAAGGTTTATGCTCGAATATTCACTCCTTCATTATCTTAAATGTACATTGTAACCAACTTTGACATTTTCAAGATAAATCCCTTTAACATTATGAGACTGTTTTTCTGATTTGATTCAAAGTTCCCTTTTTCAAAGGGTGGTGCTCCGTAGGTATTAATAAGTAATTTGATTAGCTGGACTAATTAAATTGATCATTAATTAACAATTTTTCTTAATATTATAATTTCCACAAAATTAATAATATTCTTGACTTTGACCAAATCTACCCCTTATGAATTCCCAACATTTGTTGCCCCCGTGTGAAGGCCTTCAGATACCAGCATTAGTGTGATGTTAATGCACAATAATCCTGATCAAAAGAAATTGAATCATTTTGAGAAATGTATTAATTTTATTTTTTCCAAATTACATTCGTTTTTAGGTTTGGAGTTATGCAATAGAGTTGATTTGAAATAGAATAATTGTATTCATTCCAAATTCAGTTTTTCAACTTTTCTAGATTAATTGAATTCAATTAATTTGAAATAAAAAAATATTTTAATGTTTTTTTTTCAAAGTTAATTTTGTTTTAAATTTCCAGATCTATTAAGGTAAATTGATTTGAAAAGGAGTATATTTATTTTTGTCCAAATTTAATTTTTGTTCTCCAATAGATAACATTTAATTAATTGGGGAAAATTATTCTTTAAATGTTTTTCCAAATTTAATTTAATTCTTAAAAAATTCTGCCAAGCATATATACAGTTGTAGTTTGAGAATTGCCTCAGTGGATGCTAGTAGTTAGCAGGGATTATTTGAGATTGATTGAACTAAGACTGCTTTCAAAACACAGAACTACTCACCAAGTATACTTCACTATCCACCCTGACAAGGATTAGCTGTATGTATAAAGGAGTAGTTTGACATTTGAGCTTGTAAGCCACAGGGTGAAGTCCTGTGCAATTTGTGTCAGTTTTTAAACAGATGCACCACTTTTAGTAGTAAGAGCTAAACGCTATTCTCACAAGGTGAAGCTAGTCACCTGTCGAATGCCTGTTGTGTGCATCTGAGCTTGTAAGCCGCATGGGAAAGCCTGCGCTATATAGTCAGTGTTTTAACAGATTCGCCATTTATTAAGTAGCAAGAGCTAAGTGCTATATCACATGGTGAACCGGTCACCTGTGAATCCGGTCAAATTTTATTGAACTGCTCTATCACCTCGGGTGATAAGGACCACGGTCACATTACAGGTTGAATTCTCACCTGCTCTTCCTTTCAATTTGACAGATTGCATCATGTTAAGTGATAAGTCACTAGGGGCTGCTCTGCTAGGCCAGCAAAATGAGTAGCCATAACCTATGTGAGCTTGGAGTGGAAGCTCCCATTGAGTCAGTCGACACAGCCCGTCAGGGGGTGGTCGCTGGTCTCATCCCCCTCTATTCTGAGGGATTTTGCCACCTAAATAGCTATGACGCTAGTACTTGTGAGGAGAAACTAGAAGAGTTAGTGGCCCATGTTAACCAGCCGTCTAGGCAGAGACCAAGCTCCGCCTGGGATGTGCTTGGTTGAATTCTTCTCCTCCACCAGCAGCTAACTAACATTATTCAGGCTGTGCAGCAAAGCAGTGCCAGTCTGTAAACAGAAGCCCTGGTGCTCTCCCATTTACATGAAGAACATGCCCAACGTCAGGTTTAACCAGTCACAGACATACTTGCTGTAAATTCACACCACACCGCCTCCTCTCATGCACCAGATCCTCCCCCGAGCACTCTCACCCCCCCTTTCTGAAGAGAGCTCAGCTGATCTGGTTGAGATTGAGCAGGGTTGTGAACTCAGAACCTCTTATCTTAAACTGATGCTTTACCAGGTATGCTTAATAGAGCCCCGCTTGGAGAGAGCTCAGCTGATCTGTTTGAGATTAAAGATCTGTCTTTTTAGCTAGGTGCCTCCCAGAGTGCACCCTTCCTAGCCAGCAAGTAATTCCTGCTTATTCATGTGACCAAACCTTGGGCAGTGCACCCTTTTCTAGCTGCCTGGACTCTGCTTTTCCTTTTGACGTGTCATCTTCTTCACCCCTTCAGGGGGTGGACACTTTGAGCCCCAAGTGGCTCAAATGGCTTGAAGGCCACTTTAAACTGCGAGCAGTACACGTCTTATATCTCGCAACACTTGGACTTGTCTTTTTCTTCACTGTAACAGATAAGAAATGACACTCTGCCATGGTAACCTGAGTTACTTCAGGCGGACATGGGCCCATGTCTACTTTGAAGAACCAGATCTGAGGCAACGTCAGTTAGAATCACTTGTAGGTGTCACAAAACACTTTGACCCTAATAAAGCAGATTCATATACTGACTCGTCATGACTAGAACGGTTGTCTCATCCTTTTACCACTAAGGTACGCTAGGTAGCATGGGGAGGGGGGCCCACAGAGCCCTCTGTAAATCCCACCACCTACCTTCTGCTTCCTTTCTTGTTTTCCTGGTTGACCTTGTGCACCATGGAAACGCTTGTTGCAGATTCAAACCAGCAATGGTAGGAGGGGGTGTAACCACCCTCAACCCCATTGACCCTTGGCCAGGGAAGAGCTTGATGTTCCCCAGCACCTTCACAAAGGCTGCCAGAACATCGCTATCCCTCTGCAAACCACGGCAGACTGAAATCTGCAACCTGAACATCACCTTTCAAACGGTGATTCTGCTATTCCAACTTTCCTATCAGTCTGGACACTTATGTATTGTGATTGCCTACGAGGCAGCCCAATGCATAACCCTTCTACAGTCACCCGCGTACCAACCTTTCTCACTTCCAGGAGAAGGGGGCGCAGCCTCCACTCGAAGATAGGAAGTACGCAGTTCAGTAGTATTACAGGAATACACTTTGCATGCTTTACAGACTCAGTTCGGTAGTAAAGGAAGATTGACTGATGTGTCAGTAGTTCAGGATTTAATGCGTGACCTTATCAGAGAGGTTAGCTTTACTCAAGTAACCACCAGAGCTGTGAAATAATTCCAGCCTACCCAGTCTCACTTGGTCTACTCACAAAATCCTATAGCCTGCTGTAAACACTTTGTGCAACTTCTCAGGTACAGCTGGCATTTAGTCTTGGCAATGCTAAATGCAATTTCTAAATCTCTGAACCCTAAGAAGTGGGTCTCATCCACAACCTATCGACTGTAGAAAGGCAGAGTAGTCTTATAGACTCAAGTGTTATTGAATGTTTAGTTTTAGAAAGGGAAAACACACATTCACACTAAAACACCACCACTCATCACCACAGTGATGCACACTTTATTGGCTAGCTTTAATCCTAATTAAAGCAAGCTAATAACCTCTATCCACCCTTCTCTTCTTTCGGTTAGAGTGTTTCCTGTCTCTTTCCTTTTCCCTTTTCTTTTGTATTTCAAATGTATGATTTTAAGGTTTAAGTCAGAATCAACCAACGGTTTAAGCAGTAATTGTGTTTGATGAATGTAACTAGCCAGCTAATTACAGTCAGCCCAGACAAAGAAGCCTTACAGTCTGCCCAGACACAATGCCTTTGAACTTTTAGAACCTGTTGAAATCTGAACTTTTTAACCTGTCGCTCTGGACTTTTACAGCATGAACTGTTCGGCCCTATGGTTGTCATGAAGACTGCATCCGACAACGCACCCTTCAGGACAACAGGGGGACTGTTGTGCCTACACAGAGTGTCTCATTTGAAATGTTGTAATGGGTTAAGACTGATGCCACAGTGCATTCCAAGAGACTAAAGTCTAACGCATGTTTACATAAGTTTCTCTGTAGAGTCAACCATCCCAGACCCCTGTGGAGGTCATAAACTAATTTAAGATGGGATAGTCCATTCTAGGAGGTTGGTTAATCCAACCAGACCTTTGGGACAGGATGAAACTCTGTTTGAAGTGACTATAAGTTGAAACCAGGCACCCTGCTGTGTCTACCTTATCTCAACTGTGAGACAAGCTTCAAAGCTGTCTTTTCCTAAGGAAGGAAAAGCATCTTATTGGCTGGTTTGAATGTAAACACTGCTTGCTGATTAGACAAACTAACTTCTGATTGGATGAGAATGCATTTGGACTGTTTTAATACAGGATGCAATCCTCTCATCTTTGCCATTCGCCTCCGGCTTCCAGCCGTGATAGAAGGTACAACATGCTTAAGCCTGAGGCCTAGGGTTAAGCAACTCCAAGTCTCAGTCTTCATACTCGCTGGACGAATTGATGGACTGCTTGGAACATCTTCTTCTGTTTTCCCGGATTCGAGAGAGTTTTCCTACAGAAAACCTCTTCGCAGAGCTGAAGCAGCCACCTCAGCCTCTCCTCAAAACAGAACGACCCCACACGCGCAAGGCGCGAGCAAAGACGCAGGATCCCTTCATCAAGACGCCTGCACTGCCCGTTCTACGGACCGGAGCCAGCCAGCGGACCCGCCGAGAAGTGAAGCCGCCCTATCATCTGGGCCGTTCCTACGCTGCCCCAGACGCAGCGCCAGCAGAGAGCAAGGCCCGACGCCGAGGGAGTTCTCCGCTTCCTCCTCTCCTCCTTGCCGCTGCCCATCGGACCGCAGACAGCCCGCTATTGCCAAGAAGAGCTGCTGATCCCTTGCTTCCCTGCCTTGGCATCGTGTGGCACGCTGCCCTTATCAGCTGAGCTGGTTCCACACCCCTGTCTTCCACAAGACGCGCTCCATCAGCGCACAAGGCCCGGCAAGCGGCCTTTTTCTCCTCCTATCTCCTCCAGCTGCCTTCAACCAATCATCGCTGGACCAAGCGATTCACGTGAGGCTATTGTCTGGGCTAAGATAGTTATTTTATGTTGTTCATTAACTTGAAGTAAACGTAAGAGCTGACGAGCTCACTATTTCACTATTTCCTGATTTAAAGTAATTCTGACTCACTTGTGTTTTACATAAGTGTTTTTCGCTCAGTGTTTTTCTCCCGTTAACCGGGAATGTATTGATGTGTTGTTTCTGTCACTCTTAAAGCCAGTGAGTTATTTCCTCTTTATCAATTCAACTCAGTATACGCAAATGCGCATTTGCAGCCACTGTGTGATTGGAGGAAACAGTTCACTACGCGCTAGAGCTGCGGTTACTGTCTTTTGTTTTCTCTCCTTCTCATTTTCTAACTACGCACATCACACACACACAAACACACTGATACTCGTGATTCCCCCCTCAAGTATTCTTAAGGAATACATGAGTGTTGAGTTTCTGTAATTTTAAAGTTAAGATTGCGTGAAGACAAAACCAATGTCTCCCAGCATCATCCTTTATAATTCGTATGTGTCTGATTGAAGCAGTAGGTTACATACATGCTTTGCATGCTACTTCCCCTACTGATTAAAGGTAGAATATTCAACTTTTAGAAGTTGTCCACATTGCTATTAGCAATTGATCTACCCGTGGCTTAAAAGTCACTTCAAGCTCTCGCGTGACGTCAAACTCTCGCGTCTGCCATCTAAATTCATCTAAATTCTAAAGTGACGTTCCTCTGTCACACACACACACACACACACACACACACACACACACACACACACACACACACACACACACACACACACACACACACACACGCGTGCACTCACCTGCACATAGATAGAAATACATGGCTTTATAATCTAAACTGTTCTTATTATTGCTTGTGCTATGTCTGCTTTCTTAAATTAGATTAGTTCATGGTTATTGACTTATGTGTATCGTTTTAATCAACTTGCCTAAGTAAATAAACCCTTACATTTTGATTTTAAGAAGCAGTGTCTGTGATATTTGTGTCTTGTATTTCACTAATGGCTGGTAAATAAGGTTTATGCTCGAATATTCACTCCTTCATTATCTTAAATGTACATTGTAACCAACTTTGACATTTTCAAGATAAATCCCTTTAACATTATGAGACTGTTTTTCTGATTTGATTCAAAGTTCCCTTTTTCAAAGGGTGGTGCTCCGTAGGTATTAATAAGTAATTTGATTAGCTGGACTAATTAAATTGATCATTAATTAACAATTTTTCTTAATATTATAATTTCCACAAAATTAATAATATTCTTGACTTTGACCAAATCTACCCCTTATGAATTCCCAACATACGTCATACGTTGGTAAGGTTGGTCTGGAGCGCCCGCAGAGCCTTCTTAGCTCTACCGTAGGGATGTTTCAGCTCTCACTTGTGTCATTTAACTAATACATCAGACTGTATTTCATATCAAACGGACACAGCGATGACTGTATTTAATAACAAACTGTTAAAAACGATCCGACTGTATAGCCTAGTGTATATCACGTATATTTAAAGTAGGCTTAGGCTATTATATATTTTAGCAGAATGCCATTAACTCTGATTCACAAAGTGTTCAAAATATATGAACAAGTAGCCTACTTTTTAGTCATCTAACTGACTTGACAATCAGCATTAACTGAATGGATGCGATGTCCGTCAATATGAAAATACCAATACGTGATACACTATAGCCTACAGTCGGATCGTTTTTATCAGTTTGTTATTAAATAGGCTACAGTCATCGCTGTATCCCTGTGATATGAAATACAGTCAGATTTATAAGTTTAATGACACAAGTGAAAGTCCCTGCGATCGCTGTGGCATCGCCAGAGATACAAACCCCCACATTTCCTTCTGTAAAGCACCATGCGTAAAACGGACATGAGTGACATCCCTGTTGCGCATGGAACTGCCACAAGTCATTCATGATGGAAATAATTGCTGTAACAATCTTCATCTCCTCCGCTGTTTCTATATTTTCTATATCTTTTTTTAAATTGGTATAGGCTATGGTAGTATGTTCGACATGGTTAACACTAGAACCTCCGCACTGTGTTCCACACCGGCTCTCAGCTGTCAGCTGAGCCCGGGCAGAGTGCGTCGGATCCTCCGCCTCAAAACATGTAAACGTGCGAAAAAATGAATGAATAATCAATTAGAGCTTACCTTAAAATAAGTGTGCCATGTTACTGTTTATTGTATTTAGGATTTTAGCTCATTTGGACGCTGTTTGGGCCGTCTGTTTTTATTTATATAGGCTATTGGCGATATTATATCTACTTTCAGTTTCATTACTGACCCACCAAGTAACGTGATTAGTGTTCTTAAAGATACTTAGATTATAAAACAAGAGTTCCAAAACACAGATGATGATTCAACAAACTAATTCATGACTTTATATTACACTAGAAATGCACGGGTAGATTTGATTAGACAGCATACAGATGCAGCTGCGCATGAAATGAGCAGGAAATGGATAATCGAACTCGGAGCAACCGATTTCAGCAGTGTACGAACGACGTAAGGAGTGCTTCTCCTAAGACACGGTTCGGGAACCACGACTACAGAGGTAAACAACTTTGGTAAGTCATAACGTAGGAGTCTTCGTAGGAGTCTTCGTAGCGCTAAGAGATGACGTTATCGGGAAACCGGCCCCAGGTGATTACATGGTAATACTAAAGTAAAGTGTGAATAGTGTGGATGCAGGAAGACTTCAGATGCTGCCAGAGGATCCACACCGTCTCGTCTCCACCAGGGAAAACTAAGGTTTCCATCGCCGGGATTACATCCCACGTCTCCAGGTGGCGTCCTTAACCACTGCAACATCTTTTGTTCGTCACTTATATGATTGCCTAATGATATACTATAGTTTGACATTTTGCAGTATTATGATTTTAAGAAGATTTAAGATTTTGAGATTAAGAAGAGAAGATTGGTACCACTCGTGTCAAAATACAAATAAAGTCCCAACACTTCAGACTTGGAAATCAGGCAAACAGTAGCAGGCATAGCTACCTTTTTGCAAGACTCGATGAATTCCTCTATGGTGACTACGCCGTCTTTATTCCGGTCCATTTTCTGAAAAAAAAAAAAAAAAAAAAAAAAACGACAAAGATTTAAAAAAAGAATATGAACAATTCAATGTTTCTATCAGTAATGCATACATTGTCTCACACGTTCACACACACACACACACACACACACACACACACACACACACACACACACACACACACACACACACACACACCCCAAACAGCTATACATTGAAGGGTAAATATAAAGTATAGAGTGTTGAGTTGTACCTGAAAGAAGCTCTCTACGTGGTCTCTGGGCGCCTCGTCCTGCATGTTAGGATACGTGTATTTCCCCATCATGTCGTAGATCGACGTCATGATATCCAACATCTCCTGCAAACGAAACACGGCAACAGGGAAAACTTTTATCATGATAAATATATTATCATTGGAGGATGAAGAAATTGTTGAAATCCCTCTAAAGTTGACATGATTCTGAGAGTTTTATTAGTTAAAATAAACGGCAAAAACTAGCATATAGTATATTCTACTATATTCCATTAGTTCAGTTTAATTTTGTTTGTTAAGTTACACCTTAAAATAACTTAAAGTTAGATGAAGACATACTGTACATTCCAAAGGCAATCTTTGACATCCTGGAGCCAAGATTTCAATTTCAAAATAAATCTCGTCAGTGATCAATATCCTGACAGACAATATCCATAAAATGTAGCAACAGCTTTGCCAAAAATGTTCAAATCTCCCAAAGTACTGAGAACATGACCTCAAAGTTATTATGAGGAGCTTCAGCCCTGCCCTAAAAAGCCATTACAACAAGTAATTCAGAGCTAAGTGTGTGAGTGAGTGAGTGAGTGAGTGAGTGAGTGAGTGAGTGAGTGAGTGAGTGAGTGAGTGAGTGAGTGAGTGAGTGAGTGAGTGAGTGAGTGAGTGAGTGAGTGAGTGAGCCAGTCAGTCACGCGTGCGTGCGTGCATACATGTGTGCGTGAGTGTTAGAGTGAGTGAGTGTGTGTGTGTGTAGGTGTGTGCTTGACTGTGTGTGTGTGTGTGTGTGTGTGTGTGTGTGAGCGAGCGAGCGTCTGTGCGTGTGTGTGTGTGTGTGTGTGTTTTACCTCTTTGGTGATGCAGCCATCTTTGTTGAGGTCATAGAGGTTGAAGGCCCAGTTTAACCGGTCGTTAATTGTCCCTCGTAGGATGATAGAAAGGCCAAAGACAAAGTCCTAGTAACATGGAAACAATGAATATGATGTATATATGTTTTGTTTTTTCCTAATAAAATAGAATGGAAAAAAATGGCTGTATACTGTATATATGTTTTTTATTCCTTCTTATTTCTATACTTTATTCACATACAGCTCCGGAAAAAAATTAAGAGACCAGTCTGGATTCTTCTTAAATCTTCATCTCTACATGACTTATTTAAAATGCTCTTAATGACAAAAAATGCATTGGAATTTGGAGAAATTTTTTGTCAGTAGTTTACATTATAAAACCAAAATGTTCATTCTACTCAAACAGATGCCTATACATAGCAAAACGAGAGACCCTGAACATTTGGAGTGGTCTCTTAATTTTTTCCAGAGCTGTATATTAAGAGGTATTGTGAGGGAAAGCGTATTTGTGTTGTGGCAAGTTTGCGTGGAAAGTGTATCTGCCAATGTAAGAATATATAGAACTCACCTCAAAACTAACCGAGCCGTTCTTGTCGGTGTCGAAGGCTTCAAACAGGAAATGTGCGTACATACTAGAATCTGAAAAAGGTTTAGAGAGTTAGAGAAAAATGTCTGCCATCAAAAAGTTTGAACAGCTACAGTAAGCAGCAAACTAAATATAAGAATCATTTAAAATACAACCAGAGACGAGTGGAATAATATTTCTTCAACATTTTCTGAACGGCCCGGGCATCTTGCTAGCTACGATGGGCCCCATTTGTTTACATACCCTTTGTCCACATTCCCGTTTACAGAGCCTAGGCTGTGTATCAACACCAGATTTTTTTCCAACGCACACAGTACAGACAGGTAGTGGATCGTGAGGAGATATTCACTGATTTAGACAGCAAGTGATTTTGACAACAAGCGTTCTCCAGAATCACTGACTATTTTGGACACGATGGTCAACTCACCTCCCTGTGGAAAGAACTGGGAGTAAATGTTCTTAAAGTTGTCCTCGTTCACCACTCCACACGGACACTCCTGGGAAACACAAGTCGAAGAAAGTTGAGAAAAGTCATTAGTTCCATCTAGCACAGAATATGTATTGGACCATGCAGTGATTTAAGCTCTTGCCAGACTTTTGTTGTTAAGGGTCACATTATTATTATGCAAATTTTAAAGTTTGGAATTGTAATTTGGGTTTCTACTAGAATCTGTTTCCATGATGAAGTGTCCAAAAAGCGCCATTGCTGAATCTCCTCTTTTCCGACTCTGTCTGAAATGCTCCGTTTTAGAGCCCGTCTCTTTTACCCCGCCTTCCAAAAACGCCCAGTCAACTCTGATTGGCCCTGAATCTAACTGGCAGTTACAGTATATTCAGGTATATAAAGCCGGGAACACACCACACTGGCCGCGCGGCGAGATTACATACAAAGTCAATGTACTAGCGCGTGGCCGCGCGTCCACCCAAGAATCGGCGTCCAGCGGCCGGCGCTTCCGCGGCGCGTGGCAGCGCCTCATCGAAGCGCGTGAATCGAAGGCGCTGCCATTTGCAGCGCGGCCAACATTTGCGGCGAACGCAGAAGATGAAATTATTTATCTTTTTGGCGTCGCCGCCGCGATAGCCAATCAGCGTTGAGATTGCCCGGTGGTCTGCAAGATGAGGTGGGCGTGTGGAGTGTGGACATTGCGCTTCCAATACATTGACTGCAAATATGTGTATTTTGCATCTGTTTAGCTGTTGGTTGTACTTTAGCCAAGGTAGCGCCGGTTAGCATAGTGAAACTCACCCAGCTGTGCCTGTGTACTGTTCCGGGGGATAATATGAACCCAAACTTGACGGCAGTGTCCGCGTGGAATTCCATATAGTACAGCGAAGCACCGGTGTTGTCCTCCGTCAGCCGGCACACTTTCACTTTCAGGTAGGCTGATGTCTGCCTTTATTTGTGCTGCTGAGCACACACTGCTGTTGTTATTGTGAGTGTTGCTGAATTACTGTTAATCATGTTGCTGAATTACTGTTAATGTTAATGTGTGTATTTGCGATCGGGGTGCGTGTTCAGGCTGTTTTAATGTTATTTGTGACAAGACTGCCGCTGGTTACACAGTGAACCTACATCTGTATTTTTTGGCACAGCTGGACCATGTTATTGTTGTTGTTGCACCGTAAGTGTGACGGGTCTGATCTCGGCGTCGGCGTCAGGAATATATGGCCCAATATGATCAAGCGACGAGCCTCCTGCGGTCACACGGCCAACCGCCGCCTACGATGAGGCGGCGGTTGGCCGCGGTGGCGGCTGCGGTGAACATGGCCCAATATGACCAAGCGGCGAGCCTCCTGCGTTCACGCAGCCAACCGCCGCAGGCGGCCAATGCGGTGTGTTCCCGGCTTAAGAGTGGGTGGCTTATCACAGTTGGAGGTAGTTATAAATTAGGTTGGTTACAAGGGGACATGGCACCAGGCATCTAGAGGTGGATAAAAACAGAGGGGTATTTTTTCTCATAGTCACATCAGATGTTGACAAAGCCCCTGAAAAAGTGAATTTTTGCATAATAAGTGACCTTTAAGTTTTGTACTGTTGATTGGCATTCATCATTTAGTTGTTCTTAATGACCTGCCTGGTTAAATAAAGGTAAAAATATATCAAATCAAATGTAAATAAATTCTGTTTTTTTTGCCAAACCTACGTTCTTGAATCCCCTGTATAGAACCTGCAGCTCCGTCTTGGTGAACTTGGTTTGCTCCTGCAGCTTGGCCATGCTCTCCGGGCGATGGCACACCGTGGACAGCTCAAAGTCGTCTTCTATGCTGTCTGTGTGAGGGAGACGCCGGCCGTTAGTTACTGTCAATCACTATCATCTCTCCATGGCAACAATCGCCTGGTCAGTATATTGTTATGAAGTCATCTTCATGCAGTGTAAAAGTCTCAATCCATCTGCTTTACTTACAACTTACAACAATGTGAATTAGGGCTGTCCATGGTTAACCGGTTAACTGTTAACCGCTAAGAAGATCTATAACCGGTTAATACTATCGGTTAAACGGTTAAAAACAAATTAATTAAATCATCTTAATTTCTCTCAAATGCCCCTTTCCCCACATCACAACGCCAAAATCTGAGACACTATGTGCGTGTGTAAATATCCCTTTTCAGTCACTAATTGCAATATCTGCTCCTACATTTGCATGGTTAATAACCGGTTAATGCGTGTTGGTGACCAGTTAAAGATATTTATTTTTGTTAACTGCACCGCATAAGAAAAACGAATTTTGTGAGGTGACTAGGTCAGGCAATACCCACACACTATTTGTTCCAGCACAAGCTACAGTAGTTCATATCACAAAGCAAAGCATGGTCAGTAAAAGCAACTAACTGACTAAATGTATTTCTTGTCCCAACACTCAATCTCAAGTACACACGAGAAATCAGCAGCGGTTTGCAACATGAAAATAGTAAGGACTGTTAAAGACGTTACAAATAATATTAAGAGATATTCCTCATCAAATGAAAAATCTAATCATTTTTTTTTTTTTTTTTTTAACCTTTATTTATACAGGTAAATCCCATTGAGACCGGAGACTCTTTTACAAGGGAGACCTGTTCCCATTTACACGTTACCATTCACACACATTCATACACCGATAGCAGGCTTACTATCGACATTCACACGAGGCAAGGTGGGTGAAGTGTCTTGCCCAAGGACACAACAACCATGACACAAGTGGCAGGGCAGGAATCGAACCTCCAACCCTTTGATCATCAGCCGACCCGCTCTACCAACTGAGCCACAGTCGCCCCAGTTTTATTTGTGTAGCCCACAAATAGACATTTGCCTCAGTGGGCTTCACATTCCATACAGTATGACACCCTGCCCTTAGACCCTTAGCTCGGCTGAGAAAAAACTCCCAGTAAAAAAACCTTTATCGGGATCATCCCATCTATGGCTCCAAAAAATATCTTTCAACTCATCAGACCGATAGAACATACTATAGTTTTGACCTCACAATAATCTCTAGCCAGGTATCGCTGGCAGACGAAAAATACACACACACACACACACACACACACACACACACACACACACACACACACACACACACGCACACACACAGACACACACGCACACATACAGACAGACACACACACACTCCCACACACACACACACACACACACACACAGACACACGCACACACACACACACACACACAAACACACACGCGCACGCACATATACAGACAGACAGACACACACACACACTCCCACACACACACACACACACACACACATTACTCATGGGAACATAACACGCTTCATCAATAACAAAATGTCAAAACAACATATTTAA
>NC_137215.1:4792820-4795320 GCF_949987685.1 Ammodytes marinus | reverse complement strand
TCTGTACAAATTAAATGAAGTACGATGGTCTGGTAGCACCAGGCTAGATCGAGAGGAGATTTTCACTGATTTTGACAAGTGTTCTCCAGAATCGCTGACTACACCTTTAAAAGTCAGCCATCCAGTTCATCCTCCACTCTATTGTCAACAACACCCATATCATCAAAACTGTAAGTGATTGCTCTACCAGAAATTGTGGTTGGATATGGGGGGAAAATATTCAGTCCCTGACCCTTTAAAAGTATAATGTTGACTCCAGGCGTTTCTTTTTCCACCCATTCATCACTAAATTCACTGTAAGGGCAAGAGGGGGGGGAGTGGGGGGGGGGGGGGGGGGTTCCATGAGGGCTAGAAATAACAAATGAAACCCAAGAGCTAATTTTAGCCTAAACCGTTTAGTGCCCACGTATAATATGAGTGAGCGACTTCTGCAATACAATCAATAGGATGTTCTGATCCTAATTTAATGAAGGAGATTTACCAACCTGAATGATAATGTAGTTTAGATGCTGACACACACACACACACACACACACACACGGTCATATAGTCACACACACACACACACACACACACACACACGGTCATATAGTCACACACACACACACACACACACACACACACGGTCATATAGTCACACACACACACACACACACACACACACACACACACACACACACACACACACACACACACACAAAGACATTTTAATCAGTTTTGAGAGGAGCGATTGCCCGGGCAGGTAGACGTCTAAATATGGATCGTATTTCAATTACACTGTGTGTCTGGCTTCAGGCAAAATACGCCTCAGAGACTCATCAACTAAGACTGATTAACCTAACAGTTTATTACAATGTGTATGTGTGTGTGTGTGTGTGTGTGTGTGTGTGTGTGTGTGTGTGTGTGTGTGTGTGTGTGACTATGACTGTGTGTGTGTGTGTGTGTGTGTGTGTAACTGTGTGTGTGTAACTGTGTGTAACTGTGTGTGTGTGTGTGTGTGTGACTATGACCGTGTGTGTGAATGAATGAATGAATGAATGAATGTGTGTGTGTGTGTGTGTGTGTGTGTGTGTGTGTGTGACTGTGTGTGTGTTACTGTGAATGTGTGTGTGTGTGTGTGTGTGTGTGTGTGCGTGTGTGACCATGACTGTGTGTGTGTGTTACTGTGAGTGAGTGTGTGTGTCTGTGTATGTGTGTTTCCATGTGTGTGTGCGTGCGTAACTCTGTGTGTGTGTGTGTGTGTGCTACTGTGTGTGTGTGTGCGTGCGTGCGTAGGACACACAGAGGAGGTCACTGACAAATGGCGCCCGAAAATTGTCTAGTGTGTTTCCAATTAGTGAAGTGAAA
This sequence comes from Ammodytes marinus, assembly GCF_949987685.1. Classification (NCBI taxonomy): domain Eukaryota; kingdom Metazoa; phylum Chordata; class Actinopteri; order Uranoscopiformes; family Ammodytidae; genus Ammodytes; species Ammodytes marinus. The sequence continues at coordinate 4,793,973 of NC_137215.1, read as the reverse complement.
GCAGAGACCCATTTGCATAGATCATTAGCTTCTCAGGGATATTTTTAATACGGACGTGACTGTGGCCGAGTCCTTTCAATATATCAACTGCAGAGGGGAAGTAATGAAGGGTTTGCTTTAGAGAGTGTGCAGTGGCTCAGAGAGGGTTTGTCTTTTGAAGAAACTAAACAAGTGACAAGTGATTGTATGTCATTGTTCTGTGTCCAGACAAAAAGGCCCATTTTTTTTTTTTTTTTTAAACCTTTATTTATACAGGTAAATCCCATTGAGACTGAAGACTCTTTTGCAAGGGAGACCTGTTTTCCTTTCCCACGTTACCATTCACACACACATTCATACACCGATAGCAGGCTAACTATCGACATTCACATGAGGCAAGGTGGGTGAAGTGTCTTGCCCAAGGACACAACAACTATGACACAGGTGGCAGGGCGGGGATCGAACCTCCAACCCTTTGATCATCGGCCGACCCGCTCTACCAACTGAGCCACAGTCGCCCTTTCTTTATTAGGAATGATAAAACGTTTGCTTTTTCTTTCTTTTTCTCACAAATTGGATGATATACATTCATAGAATCTACCTGAAATATCACAGACAGTTTTTTTCCCCCCATTGCTGTCATGTTGAAAACCCTTCACAAAGTCAGCCACACAGAAGTGCACATGGTCAGGGGCGCCCTTAGCTCAGTTGGTAGGGCGTCCCCCCCCATGGGCCTCGGCCAGCAGCGGACCCGGGTTCCATTCCAGCCCGCGGTCGTTCTCTGCATGTCACTCCCCTCTCTGCCCCATTTCCACTCTGTCTCTACACACTGTCAATAACGCATAAACATGCCAAACAAATATAAAAAAAAAAAAAGAAAGTGCACATGGTCCAAACTGTGGATAATTTTCCACTCAGTTTGGAACATGTCATTGTACTTGTCACCAATACACCAAAGCAGTTTAAACCCAGTTACATGTGACATTGCAGGTAGATTTCATTAATGTGTAGGCCAGGGGTGCCCACTGTTTTTCAGCTTGTGAGCTACTTTGAAAATGACCAAGTCAAAGTGAGCTACCACCTACTATTAGGGGTCAAAAGTCACGGTTCGGTATGCACCTCGGTTTTTAAGTCACGGTTCTGTTCTCTACGGTACGGTTCTCAGTTAAGAGGA
>NC_137215.1:4780320-4782820 GCF_949987685.1 Ammodytes marinus | reverse complement strand
ACGCGATGGATCCAAATCATCCCCAACCAATCCAATGGGGTAAAGTTTGAGATATTCTTTTCGTTTTTTTGTCCTCCTTAGAGTCTAGAGAGTGATGGGAAGTTGAGGTTGTTGCGTCGCGGGCTGTATTCCTTTTGGCAGTGGGTTGTCAGGGTAGCGAGCGAAGAGAGGGGGAACGAGTGAGTGAGGGAGAGAGAGAGGGAGAGTGGGAGAGAAAGAGAATGAGGGAGAAACACAGAGAGAGAGAGAGAGAGAGAGAGAGGGAGAGAGAGAGAGAGAGAGAGAGAGAGAGAGAGGGGATGAGAAAGAGATGGCATAGAGAATGAGACAGGGGGAGAAAGCCTTACCGAGAGAGAGAGGGAGGGAGAGAGAGAAAAGAGAGAGAGAGAATAGAGTGGGCCAGCGAGACACAAACACATTGTTTGGGGAGTATGTGTGTGTGTGTGTGTGGGGGGGTGCATTACCCTTCATTGATTTGCCCTAATGTGGTTTCCTTGGTAACAAGACGAGAATGTTATAAAGCCAGATTTAAATAACTATAAAATACATTAATGTTTCCCTGGATTTAAAGTCCCATGCAGCTATAATGTGGAATGTGTGTGTTCACTGTCGGGCGATTGCTGCGTCTACTGTGCAGCCTGTACATTAAAGGTGGAGTCAGTGATTCTGGAGAACACTTGTTGTCAGAATCAGTGAATATCTCCTCATGACCCGCCACCTGTATGTACTGTGTGTGTGTGCACTGAAAAGAAAAGCTGGCGTTAATACACAGCCTAGGCTCTGTAAAGGGGACATGTTGCAAGCTACGGTGGGCCCACTTTGTTTATGTACCCTATTGTTTTCATACCAGTTTAAAGTGCCTAGGCCCACAAAGTATAGACAGGTAGCAGATTGTGAGGAGATATTCACTGATTTTGAAAACAGGTGATTTTGACAACAAGCGTTCTCCAGAATCACTGACTCCACCTTTAAGCCGGTCCATGCAATATCTCACTACAATGTATTGCTAACAGAAAATCAGTGGGCAAACGATTTGTGGCTTTGGTTTAGAAAATTCTATATCTATATCTGATTTAGAAAACAAACATATAAGACGAGAAGAAATATAGGAACGCTATGCAATTAATTTTTGTATTGTACAGTAGCTGTACATGCTGCTATGACTGAGAAAAATCCCTCTGAACTAAAGCAGCATTTGTTACATGACCTGCGATTCACTCAGGTAAAAGGAACATCATGTAGATTCACCGACAGTGTTGTTGTAAATACTCAGAATTCCTCATGAGGGTGGCAGAAGTTATACGCACTATAGCTTTAAGCCTGCCAGTCCATGCAATCTTTTCATTAACTTTTAAAATGTGTTGCTATCAGAGCTCAATGGGCAAAAGACTATTGGCTTCCGTTTAGAAAAAGCAAAATGACTGACAGAGAGAGAAGTCCCTTTTTTTTCTTTTTTTAACCTTTATTTATACAGGTAAATCCCATTGAGACCGAATACTCTTTTGCAAGGGAGACCTGTTCCCATTTACACGTTACCATTCACACACACATTCATACACCGATAGCAGGCTAACTATCGACATTCGCACGAGGCAAGGTGGGTGAAGTGTCTTGCCCAAGGACACAACCATGACACAGGTGGCAGGGCGGGGATCGAACCTCCAACCCTTTGATCATCGGCCGACCCGCTCTACCACCTGAGCCACAGTCGCCCCTCTGAACTAAAGCAGCATAGTTACATGACCTGCACATCACTCAGGTAAAAGGAACATCAGTTATATCGAAAGCCAATCACAAAAGTAGCTCATTTTGAAAAGAGTTCCAGTCACAATGGGGTCAACCTCAGGACAGCCAGGGCTTTTACAACAGAATCATTTTGAGGTATTTCACAATGCAATGTTAATAGAAGCATTGTTGGCCACAAACCAAGAGCTACCCACTGTCAGGCATTATGAATAGGCAAGAAAAGGTAATTGTTTTTTTTTTTTTAAGATTTTTTTTTGGCATTTTTCTTGCTGTGTAAGACAGTTTGTAGAGACAGAAGGTGAATTTTAAGAACATACTTGATAATAACGAAGACCTTTAGTAATGTTACAAATATTTTTTAGATTTTTTCCAACTAACTGTTGAAGTAGAATTGCTAGATTTTGAAGAATGCAAAGTACAAGAAAAATGGCAAAGTGTATCTATTAAAGAAATATGTCTTATAAAAGCTATATTGCGTGACTTTTTTTATATAGATAAATGTTGGTTACATTCAAGCCATTGCCAAACAAGTTGATGAATAAATACTATATGATGTGATGATAATTAGTTCTTGTTTTGATTATTATTAGTTTTTATCGTTGTAGAAACACTTTTTTTTTTCTTTTTTTTAACCTTTATTTCTACAGGTAAATCCCATTGAGACCGGAGACTCTTTTGCAAGGGAGACCTGTTTTCCTTTCCCACGTTACCATTCACACACACATTCGTACACCGATAGCAGATAGGTCAGATA
>NC_137215.1:4772820-4775320 GCF_949987685.1 Ammodytes marinus | reverse complement strand
ACCAGTCTGGATTTTTCTTAAATCTTCATCTCTACATTACTTATTGAATTGAAAATGCTCTTAATGATGAAAAATGTATTGGAATTTGATAGAAATGTTGTCAGTAGTTTATATTATGAAACCAACATGTTCATTCTACTCAAACATATGCCTCTGAAGAGTAAAACGAGAGACACTGAACATTTGGAGTGGTCTCTTATTTTTTTATGGAGCTGTATGTCAGTCAGCTAAAGAGATTTTGGATACAGCTTTTATTCCATTTTATAAATCAAAAAATACTATGTAGAGGTCTTTATAAATGCATTTTGGCATGTGTTTAAGAACAAAATGTATCATAAATCAGACAATTAACAACATATGAACAAGTCCTTCTGTACTAACCTTCAGAATAGTGCTGAGAATGATTATGGAAAGTTAAGTTGATATAAGTGCTTTGGAAGTTGACATCTTTGGTTCAGAGTATTGAAAAAAATATTGATTATATCTCAGTTAGTATGTGCGTAAGTCAACAAAAGGCCACAAGGTCATTTTATGAATCGGTGATGTGATGTTGGATATATTTCAACCCAGATAGATGGATTCATGACATGGATATGGATTTATTTGTGGGGTTCTTATCGTGTAGTGAATAAAAATACACGTTCCATACTGGTGAAGGTTGCTAGTACATGACAGCTAAACAGTAAGCTGCTGTATTGATCCTGTATGTGAGATGCGTTGACCACAGAACGTGCTAATTGGAGAACATGCTATCGATCACTGCTACACTAAGGCCTGACCGACCATGCTAAACACGGACAGACAGACAGACAGACAGACAGACAGACAGACAGACAGACAGACAGACAGACAGACAGACACACAGACAGACAGACACACACACACACACACACAGCTATGGTCATGGCATAATTATTCTATTCGCAAACAAACAAAAAAATATTTAAAAAGAAAAATACACAATATCTTATCCAGATATGAGAATGTATTGGGATAATACAGAATACAACATCTTAGACGGTTGGGATGGTTTGACAGGAACGTTAAAGGATGTGGGGTTTGGTGAATCCTGGGTCAGCTGTAGTGGGACATCTAGTGGGCACAAGGGGCAAAGAGTAGAAAAATAAAAATGGCACACACACACACACACACACACACACACACACACACACACACACACACACACACACACGAACATCCAACTTCACCCCAAAACCAATATACATTCTAGTCTTCCCAGTTAACCGTACCATAACTATAAATGAAAATACCATGCTCATTCTGCATTCATTCACAATTGCACATGAATTGGAATTTGCATTTATAGGTTTTATTTTATTTTATCTGTGTCTGCCGTGGAACATGTTCAAACACCAGCGAACAGACCTATTTCCCTCTTGCTCTCACAGACAGACAGACAGACAGACAGACAGACAGACAGACAGACAGACAGACACACACACACCCACACACACAACAACACAGACACACACCTCCCCAACACCTTGAGTTTTTTCTCTTACAACTTATTTTCCACTTCAAAATTCACTCCTGTATTCCCGTCACTCACTTGTCTTCCCATTAACCCTGCCATAACCATACAGTAAAAATACCTTACCACGCATAAAACATATATTATTTTTTTCCCACTAAAATCATAAAAAAAACTGCAGTATTGGGTCAGCGAATACATAAATTATACTGCTACAGAAAATGCCAGTCACTCACCTTTCCTCAGGTAGAGCCAAAAACCCAGCGGGACTATTGAAATAATGACAAACATAGAAAATCCACCAACTCCCTCCTCAGACCCATTATGAATATCCACAGACTTAAAATCAGCCATAACCAAACGCAGGTGAGTGATAGTGATCAGTGTGTGTGTGCGTGCGTGTGTGTGTATGTGTGTGTGTGTGTGTGTGTGTGTGTTTGTTTTTGTGCGTGTGTGTGTGTGTTTGTGTATGTGTTATGAGAACCTCCGCATAATTCTCAAGAACTTTAAAGTAATACACATAATAATGCGTAAAAAATAAAATTCATAATATCATATATATTAGGCTGAAAGGGCCATTCTGCATCATCATGAGTACTCACATCTCGCTGTATTGTTAAAGATGTAAGGACTTATTCCATCCGCGGAAAGACACACACACACACACACACACACACACACCCACACACTCCCACACACACACACACACACACACACACACACACACACACACACACACTCCCCCACACACTCCCCCACACACACACACACACACACACACACACACACACTCCCACACACACTCCCACACACACACACACACACACACACACACACACACACACGTCATCATGTACCACCTGTTTTGATAAGGTGTTGTTATTTTTTCCTGGTGATCTAGCTTCCATTGTAAAGGGTTTTACAAAAAGTAGCCGCCAACTAATGAACTATTCAGCTGGTCTGAATGAGGCTCTTTATGTCACTATTATGACAATATGTTTCCAAAAC
>NC_137215.1:4750320-4755320 GCF_949987685.1 Ammodytes marinus | reverse complement strand
GTTCAGTGTTTCTCGTAGGACTATGTATAGACATATGTTTGAGTAGAATGAACATTTTGGATTTATAATATAAACTGCTGACAACATTTCTACCAAATTCACAATTAGAATATTGTAATCAAGAGCATTTCTATAAAATAATGTAGAGCTGTATATATATAGAACTTCAGATAGGGGCTTTTTCCCTATGCGGGGTTTAGTTGTTATACAGTAAATGTTATTTTTAGGGTCATATTCTTAATCTGTGAATTTACAAGCCACGAGGTGTCAACAACAGAAATGATAATCAGTGCAGGGCGAGATCATTTAAAGGCCTACTTCACCGGTTGGAATATGAAAGTGTATTGAACTCGGAGATCCTATGAAGTATAAATGTGCAAAAATGTTTTAAATCGGATCATCTTAGCCTGAGAAAAGGCAGAAAGAGTGTTTTATGGTCTCACTGTCTAACCCTACATTTCTCTTTCTTGAGAATCATCACATGCCTGGCGCCAAAAGCAATGAGTGCTTGAAATGAATGTGATTTTTATTTTTCTCTATCTATTCCGTCTTTCGATTCCTTCCTTTCCCCTTGTTTTTAAAGTTATAGAGCATAACTTTTTTCATATGAATGAATGTCCGTTACATTCAAGCCATCACCAAAACAAGTTGACACAAAGTGGATTAAGCCTAATCAGCTCATCAAAACTCTCTCTGTATTTCTCAGTATGGCAGCGTTTACAAACTGGTGTCGCCATTACAAGCATTTCCATTAAGTAATGTAGAGGCAGTGGCGAAGTGGGCAGGGAGGTCGCCTCTGGAGTGCAGGGTCAGAGGTTCGATTCCCCCGTCTCCCCGCCACATGTCGAAGTGTCCTTGGGCAAGACATTGAACCCCGAATTGCTCCCGATAGTTAGCTTGCACCCTGCGTGGTAGCTGCTGCTGCTATCGGTGTATGAATGTGTGAGTGATTGGGTGAATGTGTACAAAACAATGTAAAGCGATTTGGGTCTGTGAAAAACCAGGGAAAAGCGCTATATAAGTGGAGTCCAAAAAAAAATCCAGACTGGTTTCTTAATTTTTTCCAGAGCTGCATATCTTAATATATCTGCCCAGCAAGACATCTGCATGATTACTGCCTGCTGGCTTTTCATATTGCCTATTTTGATTGGATCCCCTCTACACCCCGCGCTGTGTAGCACAAGATTAGCATATGTTAGCTTGTTGTACGTTAACCTTATGCTAATGAACAATCGCCCTCCCACTGCGAGAGCCATCAGCCATCACCACACACTGTGATCTGGTTTAGTAATCTCTCGTCACACGCAAACAGAGAAACACACATACACACACACACTGATATAAACACACATAGAGCAACACACACACACACACACACACACACACACACACACACACACACACACACACACACATAAACCCTGCAAGCTCACCACGGGAAGTTCATGTTGTATTCATTAGGTCAAGACTGAATTTTTTAATTTTTTTCAAGCACTGGTCAATTTTGAGATTTTTGTCTATTTTTCTTCCATAACATGTCTTCTTTCATAGTAGTATAAATAAACTGAACCACACATCTCAACTTCCAAAGCACTTACAAATTGTTCATAATCCTTCTGAAGGTCAATACAGAAGGATTTGTTCATATGTTGTTAATTGCCAGATGTATGAATGATACATTTCTTCTAAACCATTCAGAAAAATGCGTTCAGACAATTTTGCACTTGAAAACAGAATGGACAAACATAACTATCAGCGTTTTTATGAATTGTGGGCCAAGTAACAACAGCGTCATCTCCTATTTACTGTGTATGAGTGATGCATGAATGGGTGAATGTGGTAAGAAATGTAAAGAGCTTTGGGTCTGTGATAAACGGAGATATAGCGCTATACAAGTCCATTTACCATTTACCATAAAGAGCTTTGGGGCTGAGAAAATCGGCTAGAAAGTGCTATGTAAGTCAAGTCCATTTAACTTATGCCACAAGGCTGTAACAGTTAGTTTGGCAGCCTTTGTGTGCATGTCATACCCCACTCCAATAAAGTCGAGAATATTGTTGACCATCGATGAAATGAACTCAAACGGAGACAGTCAGTAGTTGATTGGGACACTTCCCCAATCAACAGTAAGAACGTTTCCATGGTAAAAAAAAAATTAATAATGGAATAGCAACAGCAGCTTATCTTTTCTTCTTCTTAACCTTTATTTATACAGGCAAATCCCATTGATACCGAAGACCCTTTTGCAAGGGAGACCTGTTCCCATTTACACGTTACCATTCACACACAGATAGCCGACTAACTATCGACATTCACACGAGGCAAGGTGGGTGAAGTGTCTTTCCCAAGGACACAACAACCATGACACAGGTGGCAGGGCGGGAATCAAACCTCCAACCCTTTGATCATCAGCCGACCCGCTCTACCAACTGAGCCACAGTCGCCCCTAAAATTATAAATCTTTATACTGTGGCCAAGGTTACCAACCATCATATTTTATTTAGGCTGTAGATGTTCGGTTGATAACTAAATCTCTTTGGACAAACCCAGAAGTGAGCTGCAAAGAGAATCAGCTCCAAAAAAAACAGTGGGAAAACAGGTGTGTGTGTGTGTGTGAGTGAGTGAGTGAGTGAGTGAGTGAGTGAGTGAGTGAGTGAGTGAGTGAGTGAGTGAGTGAGTGAGTGAGTGAGTGAGTGAGTGAGTGAGTGAGTGAGTGAGTGAGTGAGTGAGTGAGTGAGTGAGTGATTGAGTGAGTGAGTGAGTGAGTGAGTGAGTGAGTGAGTGAGTGAGTGAGTGAGTGAGTGAGTGAGTGAGTGAGTGAGTGAGTGTGTGTGTGTGTGTGTGTGTGTGTGTGTGTGTGCGTGCGTGCGAGCGTGCGTGCGTGCGTGCGTGCGTGCGTGCGTGCGTGCGTGCGTGTGTGTGTGTGTGTGTCAATTTGAGCCAATGTGTGTATTTTATGTGTATACTGTATACCCTTACTGGTTGTGTGGAGACTGGGGGCCCACACACATAACCTTGAAACTGAAAAGCTAATCAAAGACCTTTAATTAAAAAGGTATGAAGTTCTAACATTCTCTGGAGAAAGACTAGCGGCCATTTTCATTTAAATAAATATCAATGACCTTAACAAACGACTTCTACTATGAAGAAGGAAATAATTGGACTATTTCTTGGCACTCAGAATTTTTATTTTTTATTTTTGTTCTTATAGTAGCAACATACATTCATAGAGGTACTAACGGTATCAATATGTTGCCTTATTTCATTTCACAGGCCTGTAATTAGTAAAAAATAAAATACATTTTTAAAAAGTGCATTCAAAGTGTATTCACAAAAATATTTAAAAATATAAGAAAATAGAGGTGTAACCCTAACCCTAACCATGAAAAAAGGCATGTAGATCGCAAAAGATTGCCCGTGATTGTTTTCAAGGAAATTATAATTATAAAAATAAAGAAAAATAGCTACAAAGAGGATGAACCGTAAACACACAGTGTCAAACGCCCCTGTACACACATTCATTTCTTCTTAAAAATAAATGTAATCGCGAGGTGCAGGTGAATGTCTCCAGCAGTCATATACACAGGCCTAGTTGCTATGGTGCATTTTCTGAGATGAATAAGTCAAAGTGAGCCAGTCTCAGCATAGGATGAACACATGATTTCATTCATTCATTCATAAGAGAAATCCATTATATCATGATGTCACGTTGATTCTATTACATAATGCAGTTATGAGCTCCATGTAATGCTCCTCATTACCAACAGCATTCATCCACAGACATGAAATATTGATGCTCGGGACATTTATTACAAGATAAATCAATTTCCGAAGCCAAAACAACTGAACATGCTTTGTGCTGGTACCGAGGCGAGCGCTGAACGCTTGTTAATTTGATTTGAACAAAAACTGCACTTTGTCATTGTTAAGAAGTTAGACGGAAACGGAATTCATTTAGTTGCGAGTGATGTATATATATATGTGTATGCCTGTAAGCATGTTGGAAATACACCAGGCGACTTAGAAAATGTAGTTGACTTAAAGGTGGAGTCAGTGATTCTGGAGAACGCTTGTTGTTAAAATCACTTTTTTGTCAAAATCAGTGAATAACTCTTAAAACACAGCCTAGGCTCTGTAAACAGGCATGTTGCTGCCTACCATTGCCCCCGTGTTTACATAACAGGTTACAGAGCATATTGGCTGTGTATTAACAACAGCTTTCTTTTTTTTAAAGGTCACATATTATGCTAAATGCACTTTTTAAATGTGTTCTAACATATCCATGGGTGCACGGTGTGTCTAGAGACTGCCAAAATATTTAAAGAAATTAACAATCTCTCCTGTTCTCACTCTCCCCCTTTCTGAAACTCCCACCCCTCCCCCCAATATACTCCAGTCAGAATTCTCCTCGTTTCTGACCTAAAAAAGGGTTAGGGTTAGGGTTAGGGTTAGGGTTAGCCATATGTGGCTTCGCTTCCAGACAGGGGGCGGGGGGAGCTCAAAGATTGTATATTTACGAGGGGAGCTGCAGCTCTTTTTAAAAAAATAGGCCATTGTGAGATTAGCTGAACATCAGCATAGTACAATAAATTATCTGAAAGTTTTTTCAGCAAACAATTAAAGAAAAACGTATTAGGGACCACGAAGACCATATAATATGTTGTATAATAGAACCGAAAAGTGTATAGGGGAGAACGGGGTAATTTGTCACATGGGTTGGATGTCACATTCGTTATATCTCGCCACCAGAGCGCGCTAGCTCTGAAATGTTGATATAAAAAAGGTCCAGAATTGGGATCAGAGGTCACATACATAGACTTCCTTGGAGTTAGACTGCTGCATTTCAGGTGAGAGGATGTTTTGTGTTTTTCATGTCAAATTCCAAATATTTTGCTTCTCAGTATTTTTCTTCTAGGCTTTTACACAATGGGTTTATAACAAAACACTTGTTACCCTCAGAAAGTGTGAAGGGTAAACTATAGTTTAGATTGTGGTTAGCA
>NC_137215.1:4735320-4737820 GCF_949987685.1 Ammodytes marinus | reverse complement strand
GTGGATGACTGTGTGTGTGTGTGTGTGTGTGTGTGTGTGTGTGTGTGTGTGTGTGTGTGGATGACTGTGTGTGTGTGTGTGTGTGTGTGTGTGTGTGTGTGTGTGTGTGTGTGTGTGTGTGTGTGTGTGTGTGAGAGTGAGAGTGAGAGTGAGGATGTGTGTGTGTGTGTGTGTGTGTGTGTGTGTGTGTGTGTGTGTGTGTGAGTGAGAATGGGGATGTGTGTGTGTGTGTAGTGTGTGTGTGTGTGTGTATAAATGTGTCATACATGTGAGTTTCCATGAGACTGAACACCCACCATCAATACTTCTCATCTTGACGGCTTATTTTACCAGCTGTCCTGACGCGGCTCTGATGCTAATATTAGCAGCTAATCTGACATGATTACCAATTCATGGGGTGTGTGTGTAAGCAACACACGCTTTAAATAACAACTGTCGTGCAGATTGTCGAACACACAGGGACAAAAATAGACAACAGTCACAGCATGACCGTTTCATCGTCATGCTGGGTTTTGTTTTAAAAACAGATTTAAGAAAGAAATGCAGGAAAATATTGCACTTAGGGATGACCATGGTTAACCTGTTAACCGTTAAGAAGATCTTTAACTGGTTAATAATAAAGGTTAAAAAAATTAAATCATCTTAATTTCTCTCAAATCCGGACTCTTATTTTGATATCGCTAAACCGGATGTAAGAAAGTGAACTGTGTCAAAATGCATCTACAAGGCTACTGGTCTCTGAATTGTTTTTAAATGTATGCCGGTCCTTGGAACAAAGAAGGTTGGGAGCCCTGCTGTAATGCTTCAGGTAGTTCACTATAAATAGGCTACATTAAATCTTAACGGTTAACCGGTTAATAACCGTTAATTCCTGTTGGTAACCGGTTAAGGAAAAAATTCTAAATGGCCATCCCTAAGCACAATTATTAATACTGATTGTTTCAGAGTGAGTGAGTCAGGTGATGAAAACCAGAGTGAATCATAAGCTGCCAAAGTTGTGCTTAAAGATATGTTTGATGTCAATTGGTGTTGTAATGTTTCACTCACTGTACTCTCTGCATTATGCCATACATTTAGAGCTGCCCTTGTACGGGTGCTCCAGTGGTGTAGTGGATAGAGCGTGTACCATATTGGCTTCGGCCTTCGTTGCAGTGGTCGCGGGTTCAAATCTGACCCGTGGACCTTTACTGCAGGTCATCCCTCCTCTCTCTCTCTCTCTCTCTCTCTCTCTCTCTCTCTCTCTCTCTCTCTGTCTCCCCATTTCAACTATGTACTGTCTAATAAAGCCAAAAAATAAATCTTAAAAAAGAAAAAAAGAGCTGCCCTTGTATAGCATTGTCCTCCTTGCGTTGCTTTAAATTTCAGGCATGTTTTGTCAGACATAGTTTGATGTTTGTAAGTAGAAAAGCTTTCACCTGTCACCATCAGACCATCACCCTGATCTTGTGTGTGAGTGAGTGAGTGAGTGAGTGAGTGAGTGAGTGAGTGAGTGAGTGAGTGAGTGAGTGAGTGAGTGAGTGAGTGAGTGAGTGAGTGAGTGCGTGCGTGCGTGAGTGTGTGTGTGTGTGCGTGAATGTGTGTGTGTGTGTGTGTGTGTGTGTGTGGACCACCATCACCAGGCTGTGAACCTAAAAGCCCAACCCAGTCTCTCGTCCATTAGCGACAATAACCGAGAAACATCAACACAAGCAGAGAACACAGCTGGTCCTTTTCACACCAATTATCAGCTGACACAATGTGTTTCTCCTTATGATATTTTTGGGGTGTTTGCACCTTCATGTGATAGTTCAATAAAGAGTAGGAAGGGAGAGAGAGAGAGGGGGAGAGAAGGGGGAGGGAGGGAGGGAGAGAGAGAGGGGGGAGGGAGGGAGGGAGAGAGAGGGGAGAGAGGGGGGAGGGAGGGAGGGAGAGAGGGGAGGGAGGGAGGGAGGGAGGGAGAGAGAGAGAGAGGGGGGGAAGGAGGGAGGGAGGGAGGAAGGGAGGGAGGGAAGGAGGGAGAGAGAGAGAGAGATAGAGAGAGAGAGAGAGAGGGGGGGGAGGGAGGGAGGGAGAGAGAGGGTGGAGAGGGAGGGAGGGAGAGAGAGAGAGAGAGAGAGAGAGAGAGGGAGAGAGAGAGACAGAGACAGAGAGGTAGAGAGAGAGGGAGAGAGAGAGACAGAGAGAGGTAGAGAGGCAAGACAAGGACAGAGTTGAGCCCAGGTTCGCTGCCTGCAACAAAGGACTTCTGTCTCAATGGTGCACACTCTTACCAGGTGGGTGCCCTGCTGACAAAATATGTCGTAATAAAGGCACACTATGCAAAACATTTTTTTTTAAAGAACACATATACACAACTCAAAAAGTGAACACAAAAACAAAAGACAAAGGAGGCAGGAGGGAATTCGAAACAGGTGCATATGTACTGTATGTGTATGTGTATAATTGATATGTGTATTTATTTTTGTCTAAACTGATCCGGAGAGTGAAGCAAAATGGCAAAAAGCTCAAAATTAATAAATGT
>NC_137215.1:4715320-4717820 GCF_949987685.1 Ammodytes marinus | reverse complement strand
TATTTTGAGTTTGACAAAATTACTTTATTGATCGAGTCAGAAATGAGTGTGTGTTTGGGGCAAAATGCTCTTTAAAAAATTATCTGGAGCTGCCTTTGAATTGTATCAGACAGGGGGCTTCTTATAGAAATAGAGAATTATTTGTGGGGGTATTTTAACGGTCTTCATATGCATTTGCAAAGCCAGAGTGGGACATTGACAGCTATGGCTTTGGAGTTAATAGCATAGATTTTTTTTTTTACTGGGAGTTTTTTTCTCAGCCGAGCTAAGGGTGTAAGGGCAGGGTGTCATATTGTATCATATTGTATCATATTGTATCATATTGTATGAAATGTAAAGCCCACTGAGACAAATGTATTTGTGATTTTGGGCTATACAAATAAAACTGATTTGATTTGATAGATATAAATAATAAATTCGGAGAAAAAAAATGGGAGTGCAGTTGGCATACACAATGTTACTCTAAGTGGTGTTAAAAAGGTCTCAAAAAGTCTTACATTCCTTGCACAAAGACTCTTGCCCCTTCCTCTAACGCATGCCAACTTCATTGTCATAGAGGAAGCAAGCAAATCGGCCGTGGATCAATTTGTGTACAACATCCCTAAAGTTAATAGCATAGATTGTCATGGTCTGTCTTTGTCTTGTCTTGTTTTGGTGTTATCCGGGTTTCCTGTTTTATTTTGGTATGTCTGTCTTGTTCCTCCCCATGTCCTGTCAAGTTTCCCTCCTGTTTGATTACTGCTCCCTCCCCTAATGTGCTGCACCTGTCCCTCGTTGTCTACCCTGTCTTGTGTGTGTGTATATAACTCCCAGTGTTTCTTTGTTCCCTGTCCGAGCATTGTACCTGTTGGTGAGTCTGTCCCTGTATGTTCCTGTGTTCCATGTGCCTTTGTGCCTTTTTGCGTTTCTGGAGTTTTTGTGTTTTTTGGACAATAAATTACCCTCACTTGAAACGTTCTGCATTTGGGTCCTGCTTGCCTGCCTGCCTGTCGTCACCGTAACATAGATACTGTATAACTCATAAACTTGTGAGTGCAGTTGCCATAACATTTCATTCTAAATGGGATTAAAAAGGTCTAAAAAAAACTCTTAAATTTGATTCGGAGCACTAAACCTTGGCCGTACCCTCATAGAGAAAAACTAAGTATGTCCCAACATTTGATATAATTGCTCTGGACATGATCCAAAATTTCACCCAAAATCATATTTCACAGGGGCAGAAAAAAAGGCCCCAAAACAGCTGATATCCTCCCCTGTTTGAAAATATATTCCAGGGTTGTTCTATACCACATTGTTGCCTTCTTTTTCATATATTCATCCTTTTGGCATTTCTTTTACTGTCCCCTCTCTCTCTCCCGCTGTTACCCTTCCCTTTATGCATGGGTGATAGAGTGTGTGTGTGTGTGTGTGTGTGTGTGTGTGTGTGTGTGTGTGTAGGTGTGTCTCTGTCTCTGTGTGTGTGTAGGTGTGTGTGTGTGGGTGTGTGGGTGTGTGTAGGTGTGTGTGTGTGTGTGTGTGTGTGTGTGTGTGTGTGTAGGTGTGTGTGTGTGTGTGTGTGTGTGTGTGTATGTGTGTGTGTGTAGGTGTGTGTGTGTGTGTGTTTCTGCATGGGTGATAGAGTGAAGGACCCAGCACGATATGGGACACACACGCAGGGCAGGAACTCTTCAAAAATCCACTTCATCCATAAAATATAGTGTGTGGCTGATATTTTATGCAACGGAGCCCCTTGTTCCCAATTCAACGAGCCTCCTAGCTTCACTGTGTGTGTGTGTGTGTGTGTGTGTGTGTGTGTGTGTGTGTGTGTGTGTGTGTGTGTGTGTGTGTGTGTGTGTGTGTGTGTGTGTGTGTGTGTGTGTGTGTGTGTGTGTGTGTGTGTGTGTGTGTGTGTGTGTGTGTCAGGACATTTTCCATTTTTAAAACTCTCCAAAAAAAAACTTTCTTCCCCATAGAAGGACAAGGCTTTTTGAGTGAGTCTTTAAAAGAGACTTAAGAAAAGACATTGTGTAAGCGAACGAGCGAGTGAGTCAGTGAGTCAGTGAGTGAGTGAGTGAGTGAGTGACATCGTCTGTGTGTGAGTGAGTGAGCGAGTGAGCGAGCGAGTGAGTGAGCGAGTGAGTGAGTGAGAGTTCTACCCCATAGAAGGACAAAGCTTTAACCCTGATGGTTTTAAAGGATGCTTTTTGGGGTTCAATTCATTTATCCGGCCAACACTTTATCGACCCATCTCCCTTCTCTGCCAGACAATTTAGTCTGTTACACCCACTATCTCTGACTCAATCGTTCTCCCACTCTTTTCATTATTTTTTTTCGGACTCTGAAGACATGACGAAGAGTTTGGAAGGACGGACAAGGACAGAGGAAAGTGTGTGTGTGTGTGTGTGTGTGTGTGTGTGTGTGTGTGTGTGTGTGTGTGTGTGTGTGTGTGTGTGTGTGTGTGTGTCTGTCTGTCTGCGCGTGTAGGTGTGTGTCTGTCTGTCTGTCCGTCTGTCTGTCTGTC
>NC_137215.1:4695320-4702820 GCF_949987685.1 Ammodytes marinus | reverse complement strand
AGGCAAGGCAAGTTTATTTCTATAGCACAATTCAGACACAAGGCCATTCAAAGTGCTTTACAGGGGCATGAAATACATCAAGATTAAAATACATGAAGTATAGAATAGACATTAGAAAATCGAATGAAAAATATGAATAGAAATAAAAAATTCAAATAAAATAAAAATTGCAGGTTAAAAGGGAAACAGAAAAGTCTTCAGATTTGATTTTAAAGGAGCTGAGAGTTGCAGCAGACCTCAAGTTTTCTGGGAGTTTGTTCCAGATATTTGGAGCATAAAAACTGAAAGTTGATGAGTGCGAAGAGAGAACTGCATGATGCATAGTAATCAATTATGAGCAGACTCAGTTCCAACTCTTCGTACTTTAAAAGTTTTGAGCCATTAAAAAAGTCCCAATCATTTCCTTATTAAAGCAGAGAGGGAAGCGCGATCCTCATTGTTCCATTCTATATTTAGTTTCTCTAACTCAAAGCTACGCAGAGACGGAATACTTTAAGGAGTTTGGAAGAAAGGCAGACATAGGAAGGACCCATTCATCTAGGCTGCTGTACACAGGCACAGCAGACTAGGGGAACACACATACACACTTGTCTGTACTTGTGTGTGTGTGTGTGTGTGTGTATGTGTGTGCAACTGTGCTTCTGTGAGCGACTGCGCGTGTGTGAGCGACTGTGCGTGTGTGCGCGCGTGTGAGTGTGTGCGAGTGCGTGTCTGTGTACGAGTGTGTGTGTGTGTGTGTGTGTGTGTGTGTGTGCGAGTGCGAGTGTGTGTGTGTGTGTGTGTGCGTCTCTCCTGTCAAACACAAAGGAAGGAGACGGGGAGCAGAGGAAGACAAACAGTTTCCCTACAGGTTCAACCGTCTGTGTTACTGACTCAAGGGTGAAAACAAACACAGACACAGACAACAGAAAACACATTGTCACACTCACTCCTCAGACTGAAATCGGCTGCTAATGTAAACTTCCATAAAGATTGTATATAAGTAGGTGTTGGAGCCAAATTGCTAATTATGGTTGTGTAGTTTTGTTTATTGTATGAACGGTACAGAGGTGTGGCCTTGGTGACTCCAGAGGGTGGATATTCTAAATACCTGGCAACCGGTGATGAGAGGCAGGTATGTAATGGGAGAAAGCCACACAGTTTTCGACCGTGTTTGTGTTGTTTTTGTGTTATTGAATGAGCTATTTTGTTGTAGTTCTATGAATGAGAACAATAATCTTTGGAACTGTTATTGGCGTCAATAAAAGGATTGGCATATCGCGTACCATATCGGCTCCGGCCTTCGTTGCAGTGGTCGCCGGTTCAAATCTGACCCCTGGACCTTTACTGCAGGTCATCATTCTTTCTCCCTCTCTATCTATCTCTCACCCTCTCTTTCTCTGTCTCTCGCCCTCTCTCTCTCTCTCTCTCTCTCTCTCTCTCTCTCTCTCTCTCTCTCTCTCTCTCTCTCTCTCTCTCTCTCTCTCTCTCTCTCCCCACCCCCCCATTTCAACTCTGTACTATCTAATAAAGCTTGAAAATGCCAAAAAATAATCTTAAAAAAAAAGACAATTGTAGGCCTACACAGACTAAATAGTTTTTTTGTGATCACCTGTACAATGTAATGCAATAACCATCGCCTATCTCCTCCTGCCATCCTCAGTTATACTGCACTGCATTCAGGGGCAAAATGAGAGAGGTGCTAAAAATATTCCCCATAAGCATTAAGCTGACATAAAGCCAGGCTAAGAGTCAGACGAGTGCGTGTGTGTGTGTGTGTGTGTGTGTGTGTGTGTGTGTGTGTGTGTGTGTGTGTGTGTGTGTGTGTGTGTGTGTGTGTGTGTGTGTGTACTTGTTCCTGTCTAGCTGCCTGGAGGTGCTGACAGAGAGCAGCTGTGGTATTATGGTTATGAATCAACAGATCAACGGGCATCAGTCTCACCTCCACTGTGTGTGTGTGTGTATGTGTGTGTGTGTGTGTGTGTGTGTGTGTGTGTGTGTGTGTGTGTGTGTGTGTGTGTGTGTGTGTGTGTGTGTGTGTGTGTGTGTGTGTGTCTGGCTGCTTGCCTTTGTCCAATTTTACAGCGCGTTAGATGCACTTTCTTTCAGCCTTTGATAGAATTGGGAGAAGTTCAGAGGAAAGGGGGATCTGTTTTTATACAGCAGTCACTATCACAGAGAGGGACAACTGAGCGGGTCTCTAGAGATTACTTCTATCGCTCTCTCTCTCTCTGTCCCTCTGTGTGTGTCTCTCTGACTGTCTCTCTCTCTCTCTCTCTCTCTCTCTCTGTCTGTCTGACTGTCCCTCTCTCTCTCTGTCCCTCTGTGTGTGTCTCTCTCTCTCTCTCTCTCTCTCTCTCTCTCTCTCACACACACACATCTTTGATCTGCTTCACACTCAGCTCTAATTATTTTTGTATTAATGTAATTTTAAGATAAGGAACATCAGAAAAAATCACATCTTTATGATTGTGAAACTAAGTGAAAAGCACAGGGCAGTGTGTGTGTGTGTGTGTGTGTGTGTGTGTGTGTGTGTGTGTGTGTGTGTGTGTGTGTGTGTGTGTGTGTGTGTGTGTGTGTGTTGTGTGTGTGTGTGTGTGTGTGTGTGTGTGTGTGTGTGTTACAGTGATGATGAGGTTTCCTCTGTGGGTGGTTGTTGCAAACTGAGAACACCAGCTGTTTCATAATCAACTCATATTGATCACAATTTAAAACACTTAAAAAGCCAGAAGGACAAAGTATGATATTTGTAACAATTTGCTCGTTACCAGAAACACAACACAAACAACATAAAAGTGGATTAGGAGTCAACATAATGTGGTTATAATGTCAGATTATCTCAGTAATGTTATCTTCTTGAGCAGAAAATAAAAAGTCAATGAGGTGGCATTAAAGCTGGGGTGGAGGATTTGGGGAGAAAATGGCAGTTGGGATAGAGATTCGAATCCAAATACCTCAACCGCTCCACTTGTTCTCTTTGGTCCCTCCCCTATGGTCCCTCCCTGACACGCTCTACACCAACAATCGTGGTCAACAGCCAATAAGAACAGAGAATCGGGGCCTCGCTCTGATTGGCCAAAGTGTCAGCTCATGTTAACTTTGACCAATCAGAAATCACATACCCCAGCTTTAAGCAGAAAATAAAACAAGGTGTCATGTAGGTCCCTTCAGTGCTTTTATATAGTCAAGGCAAGGCTGTTAGTGTAGTTATGTTAGCAGTTGTCTCCTATTGGCACTCTCTGCCATTAACAGACTAAAATGTAAAAAATGCATAACTTTGGAAAAATTATAATGGGCGTCTTTGTTGCATTAGAAATAATTCACCCTGGAACAATCCCAGACGGATTTTTCATTCTGCATATGTCACTTAATTTCATCCATTATTTAGTTGTTATTCGCTTGTTCTTTTTAAAGGTGCAGTGTGTAACTTCTGTCGCCCCCCCATGAGGAATTCTGAGTAATTACAACAACTCTGTAAAGCCTTCAGTGATGGCGCATGGATTTTATACCTTCTGCTGTACGTCCAGGTTTTTTTCTTAGCAGTAGACTCCACAACTGAAACATTTCTTGGGCTCTTCTTGGGATTTTTCTGAGCTCCTGCACCAGTGTCAAGGGGGGGGCGACACCAGTTTTGTAAACGCTGCCATACTGAGAAATACAGAGAGAGTTTTGTGGAGCTGATAGGCATAATCAATTTTGTGTCAACTCGTTTGGCGATGTCTTGAAAGTAACAGAGATTCATTTATATGAAAAATGTACGCACTATAGCTTTAAAATTGACTCATCACTTACGAAGAAAGTCTGAAAGGTGGAAATACGGTATGTCTTTGTTCTCCTGCTTTAACTTTATAACTTCAATCGGTAACACTTTAGTTCGATAGTCCACAGTTGACACTCAACAAGCCATCAGTTGATACGCAGTTGCATGTCAACAGTGAATGAGTTTACATATCTCAACAGATACGTAACATGAATTCAACTAACTGTAAGTTAACTATAAGTTGCACTATTAGTAGATGATTAGTTGATATTCAACAGAGCTTGTTCAACAGATAAAAAAACAAGGATTCAACTAACTGTCTGTTAACTATAGGTTTCACTATTAGTAGATGTTTAGTTGATATTCAACAGTGAGTAAGTTGATACATATTTAGAATGCATTCAACTGTCAGTTAACTATAAGTTGCATGTTTAGTAGATGTTGTGTTGTACACGTAGCATGCATTCAACTAACTGTCAGTTAACTATTAGTTGCATTATTAGTAGATGGTTAGTTGATATTAAACAGTGAGTTAGTTGATACTTAACAAAGCTTGTCATCAAATATGTAACATGCATTCAACCAAGTGTTAGTTAACTATACGATCATTTTATTTTGTTAATTTATTTTTACAAATACAGTCTGCAACAGACATTGTACTTTTTATTACATGTTCTTTACAAATATTCAACTATCAGTTGAGTGTCAACTTCTAGTAAGTTGACTATCAACTGCTGTTATCAACCAATTCTCAACTTACGTTTCATATGGATCAACTTTCCCCCACTCACAAGGAACACATCTAATGAATGAACATTCAACCCTCTGTTGATCATATATGTTCATTGTAAAATAAAGATGAGAATGTTTTATCAATCAATAGGCACCCTGTGTAGGTGACTACCTGTTGATTGTCATATGACTGTCGACAAACTATCAGTCAATATTCAACTTAGCATAAGTAGACAGGTCTTGGGACTGTCAAATTAAAGTGAAAACAGTTTAGTGTCTACACACTATTAACAGAGCAAAACAGAGAAAATAGTTGATTCTCAACAAACTATCAGTCGACGTTCAACTAAGCATTAGTAGAGAGGTCTTAGGACTGTCAAATTAAAGTGAAAACAGTTTAGTGTCTGTAGACACTCTACAAACTAGTAACAGTAGAAAATAGAGACAAGTTTTGCTCAACTGATGAGTAACACTGGATGACCCCAAAGTAAAGTTAAAAAATATATAGGCAGCATATCTGAACAGGAAAGAACATTTATTTGAAGTAAATTTAACTTTTTTCAGTAGTTACACAACATGTAGGTACACAGCAAGTACCATCAATACCTCTAAAAAAGACAATAAAACTAATGCATGTATTTATTTAGGTGTCACTTAGGCAATTGTTTAACGACAGATCGTCCAAAAATTGACATTCAAAAAGCTCAGTAAAGTGTACCATAACACCCAGTACCACTAGTTATGATACTGAGCAAACATATGTAATATATAACATCAGTTCTCATGAAACGCTTTGTTATGGTAAGAAAAAGATATATAATTTTGTTATGGACAGAATATCTGAAGCTCCTAGTAGCTCTGGAGAAAATGGATTAACAGCAATGGTGAAACAAGACACACTGATTCAGCAGTTAGGTTGGACAAGTAAATGTAAAATACTTATTTTCTACTCTCTCTTCCTTGAAGTGTATGTCATTGTTGATTCTCAGTAAAACATAAAAAAAACACAACAGTGCCATTTTTTTCATTATGGACTCAAGATAAAACAACTTAATTATCACTCTCCTGTGACCAACCACTAGTTTAACCTGGTCCTGCCACTGTTATTTGAATGAGCACATTTGAATAATTTTTCGCTCTCTTTAGATCCAGAGTTGTTGGGTTACTAGCCACTCCAGGCCTGCTGTACTCCTCTTCAAATGAAGCAGTCGGGCTGAAGAATCCAGGAATCTTGTCCTATCACCCAGTTGATGAACATAGAAAGAAATGATCTGAGAATTACCACAAAATAGTTCAAATGCATTTTGATTTCCTTTATCTAAATCATTATAGCATTGTGGTTCCACATTAAAACACACAATGCTTTATATTGCTTTAATAAAATATATTTGGTACCCTAATCAAATAAAATTCTCACTGAACCTTGTACAGATTGAAATTATTTTTTAATTAAAGAAACATGTAATCTCTATGACCATTCTACACAACACCACATGCATAGACTCAGTTTTTGCTCACTTTAGACTGAAATAGCAATGTGCACTTTGAATGTGGAACATGCAAACATTTATTCAAATACAGTTTAGTGTCTATAAACACACTTTATTTAGACAGATACTTGTGAAGCTAGGCAGCGCTAGGCTCATGCTAACGGTGCTAATATAGCTAGCGCGCTAGGCGCGGCGCTAATGCTAACGTGGCTATGCTAGCGGGAGGCCGCGTCGCTAATATATATGACATTATTCTTACATACACAAAACGATATCTCACAAATACCTCAGTTAACTCACCAATTATTCCCTTTGGCCAATGGCAGCATACTTGTGACCACCACGGGTCTTCAGTGTGAGATGGATTGGTTGGTCAAGCTGGCTTTTAGCACATAGCTTAACTGTCCAGGCACACATCCATTTTTTAGCTGCCCAGGTCAGTAAAACGAGCCCTCTCTGTCTCGAAAAAGCCCTAACCACGCTGGGGCAGTTCAAGTGCTTGAAAAAGGTGGGTAATCGTAATGTCGATAATATTCGAAAATCCAGACTCCAAACATATTATCACCTTCCCAAAGTTTAAATACATATTTATAGATGTATCTATGTTTTTTTATATAATTGTTAATATCAGCAATGGCTGTATAAACCTCTCAAGATTAGAGGACCTAAATAGGCCTACATAGAGTGGTGTGCAATACAATGAGAACGTGTAGTGGTTACTGATAAATAACAACTATAACCTGTAGGACATTATTGATAATATTGTGAGCAGAAATTATATGAAAAAAATATATATTGATCTATTAATGTGTATTTTAAACTTTGGGAAGGTGAAAATATGTTTGGAGAGACTTTATTTAGGAAACATATTTCATTTCTAACTGTATCGACATTACGATTTCCCACTTTTTTCAAGCACTTGAACTCCCCCAGCTTGGTTGGTAAGGGCTGTTTAAGCGAGAGGTCTCGTTCTTTACTGGCAGCTAAAGAGAAGGTTGTGTGTCTGGTCAGTAAAAGCAGCAGCTATATGCTAAAGACCGCTTGACCAACCAATCCATCTCACACTGAAGACCCGTGGTGGTCACAAGTATGCTGCCATTAGCCAAAGGGAATACTTGGTGAGTTAACTGAGGTATTTGTGAGATATCGTTTTGTGTATGTAAGAATAATGTCATATATATTAGCGACGCGGCCTCCCGCTAGCATAGCCACGTTAGCATTAGCGCCGCGCCTAGCGCGCTAGCTATATTAGCACCGTTAGCATGAGCCTAGCGCTGCCTAGCTTCACAAGTATCTGTCTAAATAAAGTGTGTTTATAGACACTAAACTGTATTTGAATAAATGTTTGCATGTTCCACATTCAAAGTGCACATTGCTATTTCAGTCTAAAGTGAGCAAAAACTGAGTCTATGCATGTGGTGTTGTGTAGAATGGTCATAGAGATTACATGTTTCTTTAATTAAAAAATAATTTCAATCTGTACAAGGTTCAGTGAGAATTTTATTTGATTAGGGTACCAAATATATTTTATTAAAGCAA
>NC_137215.1:4682820-4685320 GCF_949987685.1 Ammodytes marinus | reverse complement strand
TGATGAATCAGACAGTTTGCAAATCAACTCCCTGCTACCACCTAAAGAATTAGCGTACAGCCCTGTCCCGAACATTTCAATATAGTGTACACTACATACTAGGGGTAGCCTGGCTCCGCCCGCCCGCCTACTTCCGGCCAAATTTTATTTTCCCTTCAGTAGTCAGTCTGGGTGTACAGCCCATTTCCCAGTTTTGCCGTAGATTCGACAGCCGGTCCAATCAGCGAACAGAGCGAGTGGCTGAGAACGATGACGTCGAAGTCGCGCTCCAGTTTCAGTTGCCAGAAGCCGGCTCATGACACACGTGACGACCAAACGTTATGCGATTGGTTGGCTAATCCAGAGTGGCACTGGGCAGATCCAATAGTTTTAAACTTTAACAGACACCCGCCTCCATGAGTGAACGTTTGCCAATTACAGCACTGCCAGACCTTCTGTACAAATGAAATGAAGTACGATGGTCTGGTTGGACCAGGCTATAATACACAATAATGACACAATAACACCAATATTGTACGTTTGAATTTGATGCAGCATTGATGCATCGTTTGTGTTTTGACGTTAAATTTGTCATATAAGTTATTGATAAGGGATTTATTTTTTCAATTTCGTCATTATTCTCCAATGTTTTAGTTTGATCTCGAATGGCAACATACAAAAAGAAATTCCTAGTCTCATTATTTTTCACCCCTGAGATGTGAGCTCACACACACACACACACACACACACACACACACACACACACACACACACACACTCCTCGAGACTCACTTTACGCTCAGTCAATGACAGTCACGCATGCCCTTCAGACATCCTCTAACCATAGGATTACTGCCGCACACACACACACACACACACACACACACACACACACACACACACACACACACACACACACACACACACACACACACACACACACACACACACACACACACACACACACACACACACACACACACACACACACACACACACACACACACACACTTGTATCTTTGTAAAGACACTCAACTCATCGACATAATGCATTCCCTAGCCCCTTACTCATAATTAAAGTCTTAACCCTCAAACAGCCCTTTGAAGAAGTGAGGGCCGGGCAAAATGTCTTCACTTTTCAAAAATGTCGGCACTCCGATGTTTAAAGGCTTGAACTGTTCCACACACACGCACACACACACACACACACACACACACACACACACGCACACACACACACACACACAGCCAGAGTGACCACCTATCTTTTATCCAGGTGTATAACCTCGTTCACACACACACACACACACACACACACACACACACACCACACACACACACACACACACACACACACACACACACACACTTTATCAAAAGGTACAAAGAAAGGGTATGAGGGTTGTGCCCTACATAGCGACATTGTGTGGCTGTCTGTTGGCGTGTCCTCCTTCACATACTGAGGAGCTTCTGTCAGGGAAATGAAAAGGGCCGAAATTATGGACAGAAATTCATCCACTAATGCAGATCTGAGGTTGTGAGTGACAGCAGAGAGAGAGAGAGAGAGAGAGAGAGAGAGAGAGAGAGAGAAAGTGTCTGTGTGTCTGTGTGTGTGTGTGTGTGTGTGTGTGTGTGTGTGTGTGTGTGTGTGTGAGAGAATGACATGTCATACTTGTAACACAATTATACGTGGGGTCAGCAATTCTAGAGAATGTGTTTTGTAAAAAAAAAAAAATGTTGGTCGAAATCAGATCCGCAACTTGTCCGAACTGTGTGTGTACTGTAAGGTAATCTGGTGTTAATACACAGCCTAGGCTTTGTAAACGGGCATGTCAACAAACGCAGGGTTTTTCCTGCATAGAGACATTTTCGGCGCCCCCCCAAAGAGGATTTACCCAGCGCCAGAGGAAAATCGCCAGCGCCAAAATGATAACATTTGAGAATAAATATAGCCATTTAAAACCTCTCCAAATGCATCCCAATTTAAGTCATCCTTCTTGAGGGTCTGGACAATAACTTGAATTTTAATTTTAATTCCCTCAAATCATGAAAACAAAATAATCGTAATTAAACTATCAATGTTCCGCACACCGGGACATGCATGCGGGTCATGGAAAAGTCGGTCCGCGTACTGACCCCCCAAAGGCCCATTCTGAGCCAGGAAAAACCCTGTAAAAGGGGGCCCAACGTAACATGCCAGCATTTACAGAGCCTAGGCTGTAGTGTATATCAACACTGTTTTTTTTTTACCAGCGCAAACACACTCAGTACAGACAGGTAGCAGAATGTCCAAAACAATATTCACTGATTTTGACGAAAAGTGATTTTGACAGAAAGCGTTCTCCAGAATCACTGACTCCACCTTTAATTAAACTTTTCCTTCAATATCTATTCCCCCTTTCATTCCTTCTTCCCCGGTCTGAGTCATCTATCGACTTTTCTATCCAAATTCTCCTCTCCTCCCTCTCTCTCTCTCTCTTGTCCCTGGAAGGCATTTAGAGAATGAATGTGTTTACAGAGG
>NC_137215.1:4660320-4675320 GCF_949987685.1 Ammodytes marinus | reverse complement strand
CACGCACACACACACACACACACACACGCACACACACACACACACACACACACACACGCACACGCACACGCGCTCCAAAAACAAAGGAATGTGGTCTCGCGCCACACATTTGGGCATCATCACCAGATCGGTCAGACAGGTGTTTTCTGTCCCACGGCGCTGTGTCTTAACAGCCATGAAATACAGTGACGGTGAAAAGGTGGTCTCCCGCAGCAGCTAAGCCAAGCCAGCAAGATCAAACTGTTCTCTTCACAGTCTCAACATAACAGCAAATCGCTCATCAACATTACGCACCACATTATATGCACTTACACACACACTCACATGCAACAGACGGTAAAAGATTCAATATGTGTTTTTGTTTTTTCAATTAAATATTGCTTGTTTAACTTATCAATTTTATCTCATGTGTCCCTTAGGAAAAATAACTATAGGCTATCGTACGTGTTGTAGCCTACTACTTAAGAAAGGGAACACATTACGAATATATAGCTGTGTTACCATGGAAGCTGATAATTTAAGTCTGCCAAAAATGATAGCCTATAAACTTTACATCTTAACTTAACGTTGACGCACTATAGCCATCAAATAAACTGTCAATATCAATAACAACATTTACTAATAGGCTATGTTTAGTTATTTAACCTTGGGTGAGGAGATGAATGCATGTGAAACAATTTGTGACATATCCAATATACCTGAAGTTAAGAGGTGCACGAGGGCTCTTTACAGCTCATAATTTCAGCATATTGAATCTTTTTTTATTATTATTTATCGCAGGCAACATTATATATTACAACATCCAGCGCCGTTTCAAACGCCGGTTGACTCACCCGTTAGTTGGTCGTAGGATCCGTCCAGCTCTCTCGAGTCCGACAAGCTTTGGTCGCGGTTTTTAGCCTTCATTTTTCCCCCTCGTGCGCTGGAATGTGGCACAGCTGATATGTTTAGCGATCCTACTAGCGATGATATAAGGTGGTTTTATGGGGTTTGCCTTCACGTGCTGGTGGCTAGAAGTAGCTATAGTAACGTTAACAAGTCATGGTTGATGACTGAGTGAATATGAGCGCCGTGTTAAGTTGTCATTTCGCGGTTGTGTTCCTGTGTGCGCTCTCGGCAAACCAGCAGCTGAGTGAGTGGACCAAGCAGCAGCGCGCGCTACTGCTTCCACATGGTGTCAGGCACGCGCGCCCATGCACACCACCGACACACACACACCGGGACACACACACACACACACACACACACACACACACACCCACACACCGATACACACACACACACACACACACACACCCACTTGAGTACACACACACACACACAGAAGTACAGAACAAAAGCAAAACAGACATAGAAAGAATGAAAATGGATAATGATATGTGGACGATTTTTCTTGGTCTCTGAAGATCATTTTTATTTTTTTAAACAATTGAAGACTCACTCATTCAATCACATTCACAGATATGTGTGAACTCATCAAAAACTTATGATTAATTAAAGGTGCAGTCAGTGATTCTGGAGAGACGCTTGTTGTCAAAATCACTTTTTTGTCAAAATCAGTGAATATCTCCTCACCATCCACTACCTGTCCCTACTGTGTGTGCGCTAAAAAAAAAAAGATGGTGGTAATACACAGCCTAGGCTCTGTAAACTGGCATGTTGCTGGCTATTTTTTTAATATCAATATATTTATTGTTTTATTCATATTTTCAACAAGAACAAGAACAATGCAAAAAACAAAAATTACAGAAAAAACTAATAAAACACAAAGTACAGCTCATGGCATTGTAAAGACAGTTAAAATATTACTGTAAGGCAAGGCAAGGCAAGGCAAGGCAAGTTTAGCACAATTCAAACACAAGGCCATTCAAAGTGCTTTACAGGGGCAAGATTAAAATACATAAAACACATTAGAAGACATTTAAAAGCGAATGAAAAGAAGTAAAACATTTAAATTAAATAAAAAGTACAGGTTAAAATGGAAACAGAAAAGTCTTCAGACTCGATTTAAAAGAACTGAGGGTTGCAGCAGACCTCAAGTTTTCTGGGAGTTTGTTCCAGATATTTGGTGCATAAAAACTGCGTTATTATCAGGCACATTTTTTGTATGTAGCCTGCCGTATTGTTTATGGTAAATGGACTTGACTTATATAGCGCTTTTCTAGCCGATTTTCTCAGCCCCAAAGCGCTTTACATATCTTACCACATTCACCCATTCATACACACACTCATACACCGATGGCAGTAGCTGCCATGCAAGGCGCTCTCTGAACCATCGGGAGCAATTTGGGGTTCAGTGTCTTGCCCAGGGACACTTCGACATGTGGCGGGTAGGCGGGGAATCGAACCTCCGACCCTGC
Organism: Ammodytes marinus; assembly: GCF_949987685.1. Classification (NCBI taxonomy): domain Eukaryota; kingdom Metazoa; phylum Chordata; class Actinopteri; order Uranoscopiformes; family Ammodytidae; genus Ammodytes; species Ammodytes marinus. The sequence continues at coordinate 4,672,960 of NC_137215.1, read as the reverse complement.
ACACCAGAGGCAATCTTCCTACCCACTTCGCCACTGCCGCCCACTGTTTAGTGTTACCACCACCTTTAACTCTGTCCCCATTCATACCCACTCTCTCTCTCTCACACCCAGTTAGCAGTTTGTCCCTCTGCCTCTCTCTGCCATTAATACACCGGCATCACATCCTCTGAAACGTCTGTGTGTCGGATGTGCACTGAGACATCACCGAGCAACAAGCAGCGCACACACACACACAAACACAGACACACATGCAGAGAGACACACGCTCACACACACACACACACACACACACACACACACACACACACACACACACACACACGCATGCAGAGAGACACACACACATGCACACACACGCACACACATGAACACACACACACACACAGCGTACACACACACACACACACACACACGGAGCACACACACATGCACACACACACACACAGCGTACACACATACACATACACACGCACACACGGAGCACACACACACACACACAAAGCATTCACGTAGCACACGCACACACACACACACACTGCTGCTGCTGGCAGGCAGAGGTTCAGACTAGATCTGATCTATAAATACTCGCAGTCACCGGCTCTGGGAAGCCTGGTGACTATCCCCCTTTTCTCTCTCTCTCTCTCTCTCTCTCTCTCCCTCTTTCTTTCTCTCTCTCTCTCTCTCTCTCTCTCTCTCTCAGATTCTTCGCCTCCCTTAACCCCTTCTCCTACTAACTTCCATCACATTTTTCCTGTGTTCCAAATTGCATACTCTTTCTTTTTTTCCATTCTACATACCACAGCTAATCATAAAAGTATGTATTTTGCATGCAGTATGTGCTACAATTGGGACATACTTTTACTTATTTATTTTGTCATAACATCGCTATTGCTTTCATATCCGTCTTATCGATGGTTGTTTCCACACAGAGGTTCCGTAGGTGTCACGTAACTTCCAACGTGCAGTGGATTGTGGGTCGGAATGCGTGATGTCACACATTTTACCATGTGTGACATCACACATGGTAAAATGTGTGACATCACGCATAGGTAGGGTTAGGATTTAACAGGACAGCTGGGCCGAGGGAAGACTGAGGGAAGACTGAGGGAAGAAAAACCATATTTATTATATTTTGATAGCGATTTTATAATGATAGAACACTGGTTCCGTATGGGTGAAGTAAGCGAGGAATAAATTCTCAGTCTCTCCTCTGATTGAACTGGCTGCTGTGTCATCATTATACAACACATTCAGAGCTTTTCTCTTGTTTGTCTTTCACGCTGACATACAGACCGACAGACTCACAGACTCACAGACTCACAGACTCACAGACCCACATACTCACAGACTCACAGACCGACAGACTCACAGACCCACAGACTCACAGACCCACAGACTCACAGACCCACAGACCCACAGACTCACAGACTCACAGACTGACAGACTCACAGACTCACAGACTCACAGACTCACAGACTCACAGACTCACAGACCCACAGACTCACAGACTCACAGACTGACAGACTCACAGACTCACAGACTCACAGACCCACAGACTCACAGACCCACAGACCCACAGACTCACAGACTCACAGACTGACAGACTCACAGACTGACAGACCCACAGACTCACAGACTCACAGACCCACAGACTCACAGACCGACAGACCCACAGACCCACAGACTGACAGACCCACAGACTGACAGACTCACAGACTCACAGACCCACAGACTGACAGACCCACAGACTGACAGACTCACAGACTCACAGACCCACAGACTCACAGACCGACAGACCCACAGACTGACAGACTCACAGACCCACAGACTCACAGACCCACAGAGCCTTCCGTGGGTTTGACTCAATAAATAAATACATGACTGACTTTCCTCTTGGATAAAAATCTCTGTGTTTGCAGCTGCTAATGAAAGTGTGGGGCGCATACACACAAATGACTGAGGAGACGCTACATTAAGCCGACTAGGTTTCAATCAGATCTGTTGATTGTTGCCACGGTCACCCATCACACACACAACAAGAAGCCTTGATCAGCATCAAGTGTATTTGGGGGAGTGACTTTGTGGAATGGACTTGAATGGTGCTATGAGGAACTTTTAAATATTTCTGAAGCAGTCTAATTTTTGTAACAGCAAACGAGACCAGCAGTGCAAAGAATGGCATTTTTTATATTGATTTTTAAAATGCCTATGACAGCTGGCGTAAAAACACTACCGCTTTTGACCAAACACTGAACACTGAAAGTTCCTCGGAGCAATCCTTTAACAATGTGATCAAAAAAAAGCAATGATATTATTCTGTTCAAGAAACACACATTATAATGTTTGTGCGCAGAGAAAAAAAAACACTGTGCGCAGTGTTAATACATAGCCTAGGCTTTGTAAACTGGTATATAAACAAAGAATTTGTAGACAAAGGGGCTGTGTTTTTTTTCTACGCACACGAAGTACAGACAGGTAGCGGATCATGAGGAGATATTCACTGATTTTGACAAAAAGTGATTTTGACAACAAGCGTTCTCCAGAATGTTGCTGGATATCCACATCCTGACAGTGCCCTACATTACCGACTGTGGCTCAGGTGAAGGGTTGGCGGTTCGATCCCCGCCCTGCCACTTGTGTCATGGTTGTGTTGTTGGGCAAGGCACTTCACCCACCTTGTGAATGTCGATAGTTAGCCTGCTATCGGTGTATGAATGTGTGTGTGAATGGGAACGTTTCAATGGGAACAGGTCTCCCTTGAAAAAGAGTCTCCGGTCTCAATGGGATTTACCTGTATAAATAAAGGTTAGAAAAAAATGAAAAATTACCATATAGAAGCCCATGTCATTATATAATCCGTGACCATTTCCATTCTGAGTGTAAAGTATTTTTGAAAGGCACCAAATCGCCCTGGAAACGAGGTAATATTAGGGTCATAAAGAGGTCGCTGTCCCAACCTGCTAAGCCTTATATGTGAACCCAATAAAACCCAGTAACTACAAAGTCTGCCTCTTCTGTCAGCCAATACCAACAAAATATTTTCCACAGATACGCCCGATTGGATAGTGATTGGATTTCTGAGTGTGGTAAATGAAAGCAGACAAGGAGAGGTGGACTAAAGGGTGTGTGTGTGTGTGTGTGTGTGTGTGTGTGTGTGTGTGTGTGTGTGTGTGTGTGTGTGTGTGTGTGTGTGTGTGTGTGTGTGTGTGTGTGTGTGTGTGTGTGTGTGTGGGTGTGTGTGCGTGTGTTTGTGTGTGTTTGTGTGTGTGTGTGTGTGTGTGTGTGTGTGTGTGTGTGGGTGTGTGTGTGTGTGTGTGGGGTGTTGGTATGAAGGATTGGGGAAGTGGGCAGATCGATTCGAGGGGATTTAGTGAGTCTCGGCCAAAATACAAAGAATCGCCCAGTCATTCTCTGCTTTCCAAATCGCATACTCTTTCTTTTTTCTATCCTACATACTACAAATGTATTAAATAATCTAGTTAGCATGCAAATAGGCACACAATTGGGACATACTTTTACTTATTTATTTCATCATAACATTGCGCCTCTTGCTTATTTATCTGTTGTACCCCCGGTTGTTTTCATACACCGTCAATGTAACGTCACTTCCGGTGTCCACTGGATTGTGGGTCAGAGTGGGTCAGATATGCGGAAAGACACATTTTAATGTAACCGTTGACTAATAAAGTAACTTATATATCTGTCGCATTACTGAAATCTCGACCGGAGTTAGTAGGGCACCTGGGTATTTTTTCAGCATGCTGCATCTGACCACATGTATTGGGACTCATCCTAAATCTTTTTTTCTACCATACTTAATAGCAGGGAAGTATGGGGATGGTAACACAGGGATTGTTGTAAGACTGACTGTGTGGTTAGTGGTTAGTGGTAGGGTTGAGTTATGGACACACACACTTCATAGCTTCAGCTGCAGTGACCCACAGACGCCCTTGTTTTTGGTCCCAGAAGAGAGTAGCGGATACCGGGCATGATGCCAGCTGGGGACGGGGGTCTGTTCTTGTTTAGTAAGCGAGCGGTTGTTGTTGTTGTTTGCATCCGTATTTAACACCACAAAACAGAAGGGGACTTTACTGATTCAAGGTTATCCACAGGAGTCCGTAGATAGGATTTTTTCAAATACGGAAGTCAAAAGTAAATTAGATTAAAAGGTGGAGTCAGTGATTCTGGAGAACGCTTGTTGTCAAAATAACATTTTGGTAAAATCAGTGAATATCTCCTCAACATCCGCTCCCTAATAATCTGGTCATATCTCTGTCAACTGGCATATTTGTATCTACGGTGGGCCCCCTTTGTTTACATTACAGTTTACAGAGCCTAGTGTGACGGCCACAGGGTGGCCTTGAGTTGTTGTTGCTTCTGGGTTGCTTTCTTTTGCAGGGAGTTGGTGGGCGGAGCACCATCAATTAACACCATCGTCAACGGGATGCAGCTCACCTGAGGAGGCTTGTCTCAGGAGCATATAAAGCAGCCCTGCCTGCTTGACTTCTCGCTTCCCTGGCCTGCAGCCTGCACTTTTGTTTCTGTTATATTTGGTTGTTCACCTTATTCTTCATTAAATCCATTATGCTTATATAGACTATGTGTGATCTCCCCTTTGTTTGCTACAACCATTGAGCCAGGTTGTAACAAGTGGGGGCTCGTCAAACTAATTTGGTAAGTTTTGCAGTGATGTGTAACACTTTTGGTAGTTAAACTGGTACTTGCTTCATCTAGTTTACTCTATAGGTATTATGGAGAAGGAGTTAGGGTTTAACCTTGCATAATCAGTCTGGGCAATAATGGAAGGGACTTATTAGTCTTAGGATTAAAGGTGCTCAGTACTGGTTTTTGGGGAGGCCAGTTAGTCTTGGGTAATCAGGTAATTTGTGCACTAGTTAGTATATTTAGAAGTTCTTTTGTGGTTTAGTATTCTAAATCAGGAGTGCATGGTTGGGGATTGAGCTTTGTGTCTGGAGTGGGTAATCAGCTGAGGCTAGGCTAACAGGGTTGATTGGCTGGTGAGCACATGTCTGGATTTGAACTTTCCCTGTTAGGCTTCAGTTGCGTTTCCCCTTTGGGTTGCGTGAATTTTTTTTTCTTTCGTTGTTTTTTCCTTTTGGTAGTGCTGTGGGGCGTGGTTAGTGTCAATTGTTCAATGTCAATTGTCTCGGGAGCACATCCGAAGGATCTTGGGGGTTGTCTGCTTGCAGGTCGCCTTTCAAACCGGCTGGTTTACAGTGCATAAATACCCACCGCAAGCTGCATGAACACTAGGGTCGAGATTATTCAGTTTTGGATAGGCAGTTAGTGGGGAAGTTCTAATTCTATTTGCTTACCAGTGATCAAAGCTGTTTTGTCATGGCTTCTGTCGGTAGTTTTGTTCAATCTCCCTCTGAGGCAATGTTGAATGGTTGCACTAAAGACCAACTTGTGAAACTTGTGGAGCATTATGAGGTTGACATTGGGGATAAAAAGTTAAAGAAGGAAATTAAAGGGGCACTGAGGACTGCTTTAATTGAAAGTGGTGTTTTGCCAGTCACAGTGCAAAGTAATGCTGTGGTTTCTCCTACTGTAGGTCTAACATTTGAGCAGCAAAGGGAGCTGTTGCTTTTGCAGATAAATGCAGATATGGATAAAGAGCAAATGAGACAGTCTTTGGAAAAGGAAAAATTGGAGTTGCAAAAGTACCGGTTAGAGCTTATTGAAGCAGGTAGGATTGTGGGTAATGAGGGTTCAGAATGGCCTGGAGAACCTACTACATCACAGGTAAAAGGGTTTGATGTGGTTCGTAATTTGCGTCTAATACCAAAGTTCGACGAGAAAGATCCAGACACCTTTTTTACACTTTTTGAACGGGTAGCCGATATGAGAGGTTGGCCTGAAACTGACCGGGTTGTGATGTTACAATCAGTGTTCACTGGAGAAGCCCAGGAAGCTTATTCCGCTCTTAGTGCAGTGGATTGTCAGACCTATTCCAATGTAAAAGACGCAGTTCTTAGAGCATACGAGTTAGTGCCAGATGCCTATAGACAACGCTTCAGGTCCTGGGAAAAGGCTGACAAACAGACAAATGTGGAATTTGCAAGAGAGTTGTCCAAACATTTCAATAGATGGTGTTCAGCTTTAGGGGTAAGTAACTTTAAAGATCTCTGTGACCTTATTGTATTGGAACAGTTCAGAGATTGTATTCCACCTGAAGTCGCCACTCATATTGATGAGCGTGGAGTGACAACTGTTCATGAAGCAGCAATTCTGGCAGACAAGTATATTCTGGCTCGAAAAGGGAAGTTGGGGAGGAGCCGTGTTCCAGATGTGCATACTAAAAATATTGGTCGCTCGGCTAAAATGTCATGGTCAGAGTCTGCGAAGCCGAACCGTAGTTCACGTTCAGGTGGCTTTGATGAAGTTTGTAATTACTGCCATGAGAGAGGACACTGGAAAGCGGATTGCCCTTATCTGAAGAGCAGGTTTAACAGAGGAGGCAATACATTTACTCAACCAGCTGCCCTAAGTGTTCCAGTTAGGAACCTTCCAGTTATTTCTAAGAGAGTTTTAGATGAAGGTAAAACTGTAGATGGGAATTTTTCTGGCTTTGGAGCATTTGTCTCGGATGGATTTGTATCTGTGTCTAGTATGCAAAATAAAGTGCCGGTAAAAATTCTACGAGATACAGGAGCAAAGGACTCGTTCATATTATCTTCTGTTCTGCATTTTTCCCAGGACAGTGACACAGGTGACTGTCTGCTAGTCAAGGGAATGGGTTTAAAAACTCTGAGTGTTCCTTTGCACAAAGTTAGTTTAGCTTGTGGCCTTGTAAATGGTGATGTCCGCCTCGGGGTTCGTCCTGCTTTGCCAATCATTGGAGTCCATGTTATTCTCGGGAATGATTTAGCTGGCAATCATGGCTGGATTAATGGTGCCCCACCTGATGCATATACACCGATGCTGGATAACCCAACTGATGGTAAAATTGAATGCCCTGAGGTCTTTACCGCTTGTGCTGTAACACAGGCAATGGCAAAAGATTCAGAAACGCAAGATTTTGCATTTGACCATGAAGAATTGGATTGTGAGAGGAATTTGCCTGTGCCTAATTCTCTGTCTATCTCCCAACAGGAACTTAGCACTGAGCAACGAGCGGATGCCTCGTTGAGAGAACTGTTTGATCAGGTGCGGCCTAGCGTTGATGCTCAGAGTGCAGCTAGTGGGTACTTCCTGCAGAATGAGGTATTCGTCCGTAAGTGGGTCCCACAGGGTTTGGATTGTGTTGGTGATCCAGTTTACCAAGTTGTAGTACCAATGAAGTATCAAAATAAAGTGATGCAGTGTTCGCATGACCAGAGTGGGCATCTGGGGGTTAAGAAAACGTACTGTCACATAGATCTGCTGAAACCATACTATGGTCGGGATGAATCTGAGGTTTCACACACTCCTTCGGAAGTGCGCCCAGTTTTGTCTGCTGGTATAGTGTTGCAGTCAGTTGTTAGTGGGGGGGAAGATGTGGCAGTGCCAGACGATTCTGTACTGCATGGTTGTCTCAAGAACTCTGAATGTCTAATGAATATGGATGGCTTGGCTCATTTGTCTGTTGAGAAGCAAACTGAGTTTGCTGAACTGATTGCAAACTATCCAGGTTTATTGGGAGACTCGCCGTCTAAGACAAATCTGAAAGAGCATGATATTGACGTTGGAGACGCTGAGCCCACCCGGCAGAGGTTTTCCAGAGTCTTTGAGTTTTGCAGTAATTTCTCAACAGTGGTGGCTTCTCTGACTGACTTGCTGAAGACCACATCCAAGTACATCTGGTCCACCTCATGTCAAAAAGCCTTCACGGATGTTAAAACTTTGTTATGCTCTGTCCCAGTCCTTCTAGCTCCCAGCCTCGATCAGCCAGTACTATTACACGTTGCTGCCAGCCATGTTGGAGCTGGTGCCGTACTCCTTCAGGCTGCTGGAAAAGGGTAACTTATTGCACCTTCGTTAACTTGCGGGGTGGAGCTCCTGTTTTATGGGGGGGAGTGTGACGGCCACAGGGTGGCCTTGAGTTGTTGTTGCTTCTGGGTTGCTTTCTTTTGCAGGGAGTTGGTGGGCGGAGCACCATCAATTAACACCATCGTCAACGGGATGCAGCTCACCTGAGGAGGCTTGTCTCAGGAGCATATAAAGCAGCCCTGCCTGCTTGACTTCTCGCTTCCCTGGCCTGCAGCCTGCACTTTTGTTTCTGTTATATTTGGTTGTTCACCTTATTCTTCATTAAATCCATTATGCTTATATAGACTATGTGTGATCTCCCCTTTGTTTGCTACAACCATTGAGCCAGGTTGTAACAAGCTCCAACATGGCTGGCAGCAACGTGTATATTAACTTTTTTTTTTTCAGCGCACACACAGAACAGACAGGTAGTACTGTATATGACCCTATCCATTAAGTCATCAGAAAATCCTCTGTGACCCATGCTGATATAGCAATGTATAGTTCAGTAGCTTCTCCCCTGTCACAACTCAACCTTAAAAAAAAACGACTTGTGTGCTGCACATGGTGAAAAATTCAAATCAAGCTCCGAATTAACTTTCTAATCCCAGAGTCTACCCATGTATCTCCAACACCTTGTAACTGGATTATCCACACGCACACACACACACACACACACACGCACACACGCACACACGCACGCACGCACGCACGCACGCACGCACACACACACGCACACACACGCACACATACACCAAAGGCTCAAACTCAGCACATACAGGGTTATGTTGCCTTGCCGGTGTCTGTGAGTAATTGATTAAAAAGTTTGGGGAAGTGGGAGAAGTGAAGAGGAAGGGTGTGTGTGTGTGTGTGTGTGTGTGTGTGTGTGTGTGTGTGTGTGTGTGTGTGTGTGTGTGTGTGTGTGTGTGTGTGTGTGTGTGTGTGTGTGTGTGTGTGTGTGTGTGTGTGTGTGTGTGTGTGTGTGTGTGTGTGTGTGTGTGTGTGTGTGTGTGTGTGTGTGTGTGTGTGTGTGTGTGTGTGAGAAAGAGTGTGTGTGTGAGTGAGTGAGAGAGAGAGAGAGAAAGAGAGTGTGTGTGTGTGGGGTGGGGAGGGGATTCTAATCAAACGATTGAGATGCACCGTCTGGCTCGCACTGCAACCCGAAGGTTAGTCCCCTGTCCTTGGCTGATACTCTCACCGGCCAAACTGCACTGTGCATATTAATGGCACACAACTCTGGGATTCCCAATACCCTTAATTGTGTTTGTGGAGAGGGGAGGGCGGCGTGTTTGTGTGTGTGCGTGTGTGGGGGTGGGGGGAGGGGGGGAATTGTGTGTGTGTGAGTGAGCGTGCGTGCGTGCGTGCGTGCGAGCGCGTATGCATGCGTGCAATTGTGCATGCGTGTGCGAGCGAGCGAGCGTATATGCATGTGTGTGTGCGTGTATGCATGCGTGTGTGTGTGTGTGTGTGTGTGTGCGTGTGCACATACTCAAATCTCAGCTATGGGTGATGCCAAATTACAATCCATATCACACAAAGGCATAACAGAGCAGATTTTTTATATGTCCTAATCTTTTCGTTTTTTCCTCAAACTCACAATATCTAATATTTGCAGTATTTCTATGGGATCACGGCTGAGAAGGGTAAACACTGTCTGCCAGAACGATTTTGCTAGACCGTATAAGGGGGGATTAACTCAGAATAGCCTGTCAGTGGTGGTATTTCTAAGACTCTGTGTGTCTGTGTGTGTGTGTGTGTGTGTGTGTGTGTGTGTGTGTGTGTGTGTGTGTGTGTGTGAAACAGCCTGATTGTTATGCGCAGTATTAAAAAGCAACTCAAACGTCTTAAGTGACACTTTCCGTTTATTAATTCAGCGCAGACCGCGACCTCCAGCACACAGTCAATACGGGCTCAGGGACTGATTGATGAGATCCGGTGAGAGACAGACACGCACTCAAGCACCCAAGACGCACGCACACACACACACACACACACACGCACACACACACACACACACACACACACAAACACAGACAGACAGACACACAGACAGACAGACAGACAGACAGACAGACACACACACACACACACACACACAGACAGACAGACAGACAGACAGACACACACACACACACACACACACAAACACAGTATAAGTGCTTTTTTAGTACTGGTAGATGCTCATAATGTATCTGGTATTTGAATTGTTTTAATGTGACACACACACACACACACACACACACACACACACACACACACACACACACACACACACACACACACACACACACACACACACACACACACACACACACACACACACACACATGCTGTATAAGTGCTTTTATAGTACCGGTAGATGATCATAATGTAGCTGGTAATTGAATTGTCTTAATGTGACTCATGGTGCATCTGTTCTCAATAAAGTTTATCTAATCTTACGAGTGAGAGAGAAGGAAATGGAAAAATAAGTGTTTTTCATAATCACTGTGGAAGAGTCTGAAGGCCACAGGATAGAAACCAAATGAGAGGAGGGAGTTCTTTTTACATAATGCACTCTGAGACTTAAAGGTGCAGTGTGTAATATGACATCATCAAGAAAGTTCTACAAAGTTCTAGAATGCAACACTCCCTGGGTAACCCCAACCCTTTTGAATAAATAACAGAAGCTGCAGTGGCCTTCAAGGACAAGAACAATTCTACATTTTAAACAATGCACCTGATGACATTCCAACTATGACACTTTCAAGATGGCGGCACTAGGCCTTGGTCCAAAATATGCAGAAATATGGACATATACAGTATGAGACCCTTTCTCAGGGAAAAAAATAATTCAAAAAAATTATTTCAGCTATTATGCACTAAATTAAATGTACTTATGGATATTATAATTACTTTCTACAAAATCTGCTAGGAAATAAAACCCAGAATTCTACACACTGCAGGTTTAACTGTCAAGAATAATGAAGACAGTTAGAGACTGTTTTGAAGTTGGAAAGATGTTGAGACTGAGATTCGAACTTCCAGAATCAATTGCTCATAAGCAAAACAATATTAAAACACAATATGGCATCATTATATACAGCATTATATACAGCATTATATACAGCATTATATTCTTTGTCTTTGTGTAAATTTGACCAGGCATAACATTGTTTTCCAAGCAGCACAATAACAAAAAAAGGAAAAGAAAAATGCATTTTCAAGTCATCATATAAACAGGCTGATATCAAGCTCTAATGTCATTGCCATTATTTGAAAATAAAACCTCTAAACCACACCAAAACACGCCATATCTACAGTGAGTTAACATGTCCAAAAAGATCCACAAACTCCACTTTCTTTCATACAATTTGAATAACTTATTTTTTTAACCTTTATTTATACAGGTAAATCCCATTGAGACCGGAGACTCTTTTACAAGGGAGAGACCTGTTCCCATTTACACGGTACCATTCACACACACATTCATACACCGATAGCAGGCTAACTATCGACATTCACAAGGTGGGTGAAGTGTCTTGCACAAGGACACAACAACCATGACACAGGTGGCAGGGCTGGGGTCGAACCATCAACCCTTCGATCATTGGCCGACCCGCTCTACCACCTGAGCCACAGTCGCTTCAACAGCTGCAGCCCAGCCAGGCTCCAAACCGCAAACTATCATCTAAAAGTACCAGAGTGTCTGTCTTTCTCCATAACCTGTTTTAGTTATTTATGCCCATTACACTATTCTGTTCTCATTAAACCCTCTTTAACCTTAATCCAAACTGACTGTCCACTCTCGCTATCCGCCTGTCCATTACAGCACACTGATTCTGGCTGACCTCCAATCCCCATACTTCTCTGCTATTTAGTATGCTAGAAACAGATTTAGGATGCCCCAATACACGTGGTCAAATGCAGTATGCTTAAAAATACCCCGATGCCCTACTACATCCTGTTGAGATTTTTAGTGTGGAAATCAGCATGCTGTATGGGCGATTCTGACCCACAATCCAGTGCACAGCGGAAGTGACGTCACATCAACGGAGTCTCCATGTGAAAACAACCAGCGATGCAACGGGATATAGAGTATAAACAAGAAGCAAATTCAAGGTGCAATGTTATGATGAAATACATAAATAAGTAAAAGTATGGCCCAATTGTAGCATACTGCATGCTAACAACATACTTTTATGATCAGCTGTAGTATGTAGAATAGTCAAAAGAAAGAGTATGCGTCATGGCGGATGGGAACATGGGATAGATTTGGCTTTTTTATTCATTTTTATTTTATTTTCTGTTTTGGTTTTATTAGATTTTTATTTTGTATTTTTTTTTGTATGTTGTGATGATGCAGGTGTTTGTTTGTTTGTGTGTGCTGTGAGAAATACATTGTGAAAAAAAAGAGTATACGATTTCAGGGATAGTTTCTCTTCCTCCCTATAACCTGCCGTCCCCCTTTAAATATGTATGCCTGATCCTCAACCCATTACTTCATTCTGTTTTCATCAAACTCCCGTTAACCTTAATCCAAACTGACTGTCCGCTCTCTGCTATCCGCCTGTCAATCACTGTACACACTGATTCTCTCTTCCCTCTGTGTATCTGTATACCAAAATCTTCAACCCCTCTCTCCAGATGAAATCAGACAAGGTGTAGTCCAATTAATACCTAAATGTAC
>NC_137215.1:4635320-4645320 GCF_949987685.1 Ammodytes marinus | reverse complement strand
TTAATTTAATTTTATTTTATTTTATTTTATTTTATTTTATTTTATTTTATTTTATTTTATTTTATTTTATTTTATTTTATTTTATTTTATTTTATTTTATTTTATTTTATTTTATATTTTATTTTATTTTATTTTATTTTATTTTATTTTATTTTATTTTATTTTATTTTATTTTATTTTATTTAATTTTATTTATTTATTTATTTATTTATTTATTTATTTATTTATTTATTTATTTATTTATTTATTTATTTATTTATTTATTTTATATTACGTTAACTTATTTGATATTATCTGGTGGCAGGGGTTTAGAAGGGAACACAAATACTGAGAGAGGAATGGTAGAGGCAACAGCATTGTGGTGTGTTTGGGGTTTATAAGAAAAAAGCTCAAGGCTCGAGATGACAGCCACTCACTCACTCACACACACACAATATGTTCTGACAGCACGAGAAACATGTCAAGAGAAAAAATCCCACACGCGAAAACAAGCCACGGCTCTCAAAGTGACACATACACACAGCAGGCAGTCCCACACACGCAGGAGAGGACTGCTTTATTAAATGGGATTTTATATTTATTTATATATATATATCTATATTTATATTTTATAACAGCAGACGTGGTTACCCTTGTGTAACTGAATAACTGAATAATCACAAAGGAGAATGGAGTAATTTTGTTTATTGAATTTCAGTTTCCGATTTTTTTCGCTCGCATATTTCTGATCTTGGGTGCATTCGCTTTACTTTTTAACCCCCGGTAACTGGTTAAGAAATACTGTATATAAAAATGTATGTAGGAGGGAGGACGTTAGTAGGGCTTTTACAACACAGCCTAAGTCTAATCTGTGATTTTGTGAGAGTGTTAGTAGGTGTTTGTTCCTAGTCTCTGCACAAGTCCTCACATGTGGAGGCTTGATCCAATTCCTTATAGGTGAGAGGGAACTGTTAAGAAAAAAATAAAAAAATAAAAAAAAGGTCAATAGTTTTACCATGGTGAAAATAAAATACATCACAACTATAGTATACAAGCAGCCATTGCAATTGTTTTATTAACGAAAAGGAAAAGCGAATGAGTTCTTATTACGCCAGCTGTTGTTCCTGGGTGAGCGTATACCCATGACAAAGGCATTAAGAAAAACTATATAAAAATAGCATTCTTTGCACCGATGGTCTCGTTTGCTGTTACATGTCATTTATGATAATCAGAAGAAAAATTAAGACTGTTGCAGAAATATTAAGAAGTTCCTCGTAGCTCCTTTATTAGGATTAGTTCCATAAAGAGCTGGTAACATGGTGCATCTGCAGACTATAATGTGCGAACAGACAGTGAGATGCATAAATATTTCAACTGTCTTTCATGCAGTTCATGCAAAGTGAATGACTGGGAAGCTTGGCCTTAAAAATACATTTTTTTTTTTTTTTTGTTCCCATGCTGCAGGCTTCTATCATAGTCAACAAGACCTATTGTATAAATAGACTGTCGGAGAGTAACCTCTTTTGCAGCGTTTTTCTCTCTATCCACCCCTTTCTTTCTACCTACAAAATCCTGTGGTTGAATCTAAGCACCAGTTCATCCCAGGCAAGGCAAGGCAAAGTTTATTTCTATAGCACAATTCAGACACAAGGCCATTCAAAGTGCTTTACAGGGGCATAACATACATCAATACATCAAGTATAGAATAGACATTAGAAAAGGGAATGAAACATAAGAATAGAAATAAAACATTTAAATAAAATAAAAATTACAGGTGAAAATGAAAACAGAAAAGTCTTCAGATTTTATTTGAAAGAGCTGAGAGTTGCAGCAGACCTCAAGTTTTCAGTAGGTGCTACTGATTACATCTCGACCCAAACCCTGCTCTTAAACCTGTGTACCTGTGTGGTACTAAGCTGGTAGTTGGATGACAGAGTGGGTGAGCTCCATTGAAGCATTTACACACTGCCCGGCAAGTCACCGCCTGGATTTTACTTGGCAAGGCAAGGCATGCAAGTTTATTTGTATAGCACATTTCAGACACTTATCGTGAAATACATCAAGATTAAAATACATCAAGCATAGAATACACATAAGAAAAAATAAAGAAAATATGAGTAATTTGACGCTAAATTTAAACGTGAATCTGGCAAAGGCAAGTCCACGTTCCAAAAAAAACCTCTAGGTGAGATGTTAAACGAATATGATAAGGCGTAAAAAGTGCAATTCGTCAGCAGAAAATGGCCCTACCGTGTGTTGCCTTCATAAGCTTTTTATTTAAGTTATTGAATGTTGCCTGACAAGCCCTCCTCCTCCTACACGCCTTTCCTCTGTCGTGGACTCACTCTGGGATCATGAAAGTTTAAAACAGAGTGCTGTTAATGTTGGTTATGAACAGGGAGCAAGGAACTGCTGAAGCTAAGGATATATTTTTTATTTTTTTAAAAGATCATAAAATTACGTAAAGCTGTATTTTTTTGCGTGCTAAGTGCTTCCAACCTGAGGGTCAAGGTCAAGGTCAAGGTCAAATTTATTTATAAAGCACATTTACAAACAGCGGGTACTGCCCCAAAGTGCTGTACAGGTTAAATTATAATAAAATAATCCACATTTATTACAAATAAGAAACCAAAAGAAAAACACATAAGAAAATACTCAGCTCAGCTGGTTCCGCTCTACTTTTCATCCAAGGAGGAAAAGTGTTCTGTGTAATAATTAATTTTAATTTGTCATTTTGGCTATGCTCATGTTCTTAAAATTTGAGCTTAAAGGTGGAGTCAGTGATTCTGGAGAACGCTTGTTGTCAAAATTGCTTTTTTTTTTGTAAATCAGTGAATATCTCCTGCGCTCAAAAGAAAAAACAGGTGTTAATAAACAGCCTAGGCTCTGTAAACGTGCACTTTGCTAGCTCTGGTGGGCCGTCTTTGTTTAAAAACCCTTTATTAACATACCCGTTTACAGAGCCTAGGCTGTGTAATAACAGCAGTTTTGTTTTTTTCAGCTCACACACAGGTAGCGGATCATGAGGAGGACAACAAGCGTTCTCCAGAATCACTGACTGCACCTTTAAATGGTTCTCCAATGTGTCGAGTAATCCTACAAATTATACTGACCCTTTTGTGTCTTTTCCTCTAGCAAAGAAATTGATTATTTCACCATCAAAAGGCTGTGTGTGTGTGTGTGTGTGTGTGTGTGTGTGTGTGTGTGTGTGTGTGTGTGTGTGTGTGTGTGTGTGTGTGTGTGTGTGTGTGTGTGTGTGTGTGTGTGTGTGTGTGCGTGCGTGCGTGCGTGCGTGCGTGCGTGCGTGCGTGTGCGTGTGTGTGTGTGTGTGTGTCTCAGCTTGTGTCTCTGGTGACCTATGCTACACATCCTCTGTACATACAGTGTGTAAGCCAGGCGGGAGAGCTCATAGCTTAACTGCAAATACACCGTTCAATAGACACCGCCAAGCCTCCAAGTGCATCAGGTTAGACAGCTATCACATGTTGTTTTCTAAGCCAATGAAAAGACAGAATCAATTACAGATGGTGAGACACTGGTCAATTTGGAGGTTTTTGGGTGATTTTTCTTCCATGACATGTCTTCGTTTATACCAGTATGAATAAAAGAAAATGTACCTCCCATACAACCATCTTTAACGGCCATTATCTCAACGTTAGTTTTTTTTCAAGTTATTTTCTGAATTTCTAAAACACTCGCATCAACCGAGCAAGTGTGTGGCGGGACAAAAATGAGACTAAGTTAAAAAAAAAAAAAAAATGAAGTTGGAAATGAAGGTGAGTGAGAGAAAGGGAGATGTCAAGACAAACTGAAGGCTCCAACTGCAGATCTCTGAGGTAGAAACTAATTAATATCTCAGTAGGAGAGAGAGAGAGAGTGTGTGTGTGTGTGTGTGTGTGTGTGTGTGTGTGTGTGTGTGTGTGTGTGTGTGTGTGTGTGTGTGTGTGTGTGCGTGTGTGTGCGTGTGTGTGTGAGTGTTTGTGTGAGTGTGTGTACGTGTGTGTGTGTGTTTGTGTGAGTGTGTGTACGTGTGTGTGTGTGTGTGTATGTGAGTGTGTGTGTGTGTGGGTGTGTGTGTGTGTGTGTGTGTGTGTGTGTGTACGTGTGTGTGTGTGTGTGTGTGTGTGTGTGTGTGTGTGAGTGTGTGTGTGTGTGTGTGTGTGTGTGTGTGTGTGTGTGTGTGTGTGTGTGTGTGTGTGTGTGTGTGTGTGTGTGTGTGTGTGTGTGTGTGTGTGTGTGTGTGTGTGGAAACTACAGGATATAATGAGAGGAAAGAACAGGAGCTTGACAAACAATGACAGAGATCACAGAGTTTAGGATTCTGGAGTATTGTTGCTGATGCTGGTAAAAAAAAACTCTTGAGTTCCTTAAGTTTGTTATCAGTTCCACAAAACTCTCTCTGTATTTCTCAGTATGGCAGCATTTACAAACTGGTGTCCCCCCCCCCCCCCACTCCCCTCCCCCTCCCCCCCTGACACTGGTGCAGGAGCTCAAGAAAAATCCCCAAGAAGAGCCCAAGAAATGCATCAGTTGTTGATTCTGCTAAGAACAAACCTGGACGTACAGCAGAAGGTATAAAATCCATGCACGATCACTGAAGGGTTAAAATCATGTAGATGCGCCGACAGTGTTGTTGTAATCACTCAGAATTCCTCATGGGGGGGCGACAGAAGTTACACACTATAGCTTTAACAATAAGTCAAGTTCATTTGAAAGTCATCTCTGAACTTCTGAACTGTTTTGTTGCCTCTTCTTTCATTGAGTGGAATACTTTTAGACAGCAGCCAGACTACTATGGGAGGCAGCTGATTCATTGCAGCCATTGGACTAAATATACATGGCAGGAAAACATTACTGCAGCATCATTAGCTTGGCTACGACACACTAAACACTACCAGGCATTATGCACATTCTAATATAGATTCACACCCATAATTAGTATGAAAAACTTCCATTAAGTAAACGACACTGTTCTTTTTTTGCAAAGAATAATTGCCAGGTAAATGAAAAGTCTACTGTTGGCTTAATGCCCTACACCTTTCTAATGTCAGAACTGGGGGGGGGGGGCATCCAATGATCTCTGTAGCTTTCCGAAACCAACATCAATACTTGGATGCAACCCCCATTGCTTTACTTAATGTCAAACAATTTGTGCCGGCCGCTATCCCCATTTAGAAAGATTATCTTCTCATCCCTATCCGTGACTGCGGGCTTCTCTCCCTCTGATCATGTCCACGCTCTAAACCGCCTTTAGACACGACTGGATGACACTGCAAACATTTCAGTTTGAAAAGGTCATGTTAATCTTGAGTGTGTCTCTTGTCCAGGTCCCCTATGCCTTTGTCTATCTGCTGCCTGTGCCACCAGCTCATACACTGATAGATTAGATGAATATCTTTCCGTTCTGGCCGTGTGTGTGTGTGTGTGTGTGTGTGTGTGTGTGTGTGTGTGTGTGTGTGTGTGTGTGTGTGTGTGTGTGTGTGTGCTCTGACCTTCAGCAGAGTAGTAGCTGCGGCCCAGTCCTTAGCAATACATTACAGGCAGCAGGATTAACTTCCCTATACGAATGATTTCACACTACGTTAGAGCACTTTCATCCACTGCATAACATCCCTGGTTTCTCTGCTGCTATCTATCTATCTATCTATCTATCTATCTATCTATCTATCTATCTATCTATCTATCTATCTATCTATCTATCTATCTATCTATCTATCTATCTATCTATCTATCTATCTATCTCTCTATCTATCTATCTATCTATCTACCTAGCAGATCGTGATGAGATATTCCCTGATTTTAACAAAAAGTCATTTTGACAACAAGCGTTCTCCAGAATCACTGACTCCACCTTTAAATGGGGTCCCCACACTAATGCTACCAAGACAGTTTTCTGCTGGTTATCACACTTACTGTAATGGTCTGGTGCTTGTTAAGGCTCCACTAACATCACTTATTTGGGACTGCCATCTGCTTCTTGCTCTAAAAGAATAATATTGTTTCAAATAATTAGTGCTTTTCGAGGGTTGACGCATATTGTTAGAAATATTTACTTAACCATCGACTGTGTGTTTAATTCAGTGAGTGACTGACTCTGCCTCTGATACTATGTGGCATCTTGTTATTGTGTTCTGGCCAAAGACTTGTCATCATCTTGTTAGAAAAAAGCTCGGATCAGCAATTTGCTTAATTCAAAAGTTCGAGCAGAAAGAGTTTTGAAAAGTGCTGATGGCTGGAGTGTGTGTGTGTGTGTGTGTGTGTGTGTGTGTGTGTGTGTGTGTGTGTGTGTGTGTGTGTGTGTGTGTGTGTGTGTGTGTGTGTGTGTGTGTGTGTGTGTGTGTGTGTGTGTGTGTGTGTGTGTGTGTGTGTCTCATTAAGGGATGATGTCAAGTCTACTATCTGAGCCAGCTTTCGTGTATTTCATCTATAGGACAGAATATAGACATTTCAACAGGTACATGGAGTACTTAGAGGCAGGTTGAGAGAGAAAATAAATAATTACAAGAACAAATTGGAAATTTTACAAGAGAAAAGCCTTCATTTAAACAAGACAAAAAGTTGTAGAAGTATGAGAATAATGGTAGCATGTTACAGTGATACAGTGTGTGTAAATAGATGTGAGTGCCTGAGCCTCATTAGGGAAGGATGCCATGTCGGTGGTACACTAACAACTCGTTATGAGGTGCAAATTATTATTTTAATCTCTGTGTGTCTCTGTGTGTATTATGGGGTGATTTTGTTTCATATTATTTAACAGGTTAGTTGTGTTGCCTGTCGCTGTTGCTGTGCACGTGTTTTTGGCTCAGTTTGGACTGCATGCTGCTCTGTGTTTTTGCCTAATAGCCAAAATAATCGCCAACTAACAGAGGTTGAGTGACATAACTGCATACTGTTTGTGTACGAGCGCAGGTGTGACCTAGCAAACGTAATCCCCAAGAGAGAAGAGTCTACGATGGTCTGATGTATTTGCGGAGTAGATTCATCTTCTGAATGCAACAGCTGCTATCCTACCAAGGTCACTGTACACACACACACACACACACACACACACACACACACACACACACACACACACACACACACACACACACACACTGAATCGGTTATTTCTGTGCTATGCAAACACTATGAATATGCATGTTTAGCGCCCGTAACTAAGGAGTTAAAGCCCTTACCTATATACACAGCAAATTTGTAGAGTTGAAAAAGGTTGTCGGTAAATAGACTGGCAAGACCAGCCTGATCTCACGCAAGCTTCAATTTTTTTTTTTTTTTTTTTTTTTGCATTTTTATGCTTTATTGATGCATTGGTGCAGAGACGGAGTTGAAATGGGGCAGAGAGGGGAGTGACATGCAGAGAACGACCGAAGGGCTGGAATCGAACCCGGGTCCGCTGCTGGCCGAGGCCCATGGGGGGGACGCCCTACCAACTGAGCTAAGGGCGCCCCTTTTCACATCCATTTCTCTCCCACAGATCAGTCTGGCCTTTCTCCAATCTCCGTGGGGAGGAGGACCCCATTGGTCCAGTCAAAATATGAACAGCCCAATCAGAGCCCACGTTCTGACCTAAAGTTCATCCTTTATAGTGGAAGGCAACTTCTGATTGGTTTATGTAGTCGTGAATCTAACCTCATGAGACCAGTCATATCTTACTCAAGCTTATTCGTCGATCCATTTTGACGTCAACGACTACATGAACCAATCAGGGGCTGCCTTCCAGAGAGTGGGGAGGGTCCGGTCTGACTGGAGGCTAGATTGATGACTACATGAACCAATCAGGGGCTGCCTTCCACTAACAGACAGGGCTAAGCCTATAAGGCAAATGTGCTAAAACGCCCCAAAATTATACATCAGAGGAAACTTGTTCCAGCTTCAGAAATGATTCCAGACTTGGGTTTGTGAATCTTGTTTAATTTAAAATGTTATTATTTCGGTTAGAATGTGGTATCATTTCTGAAGCACACTCCAAATTCTTTAAATGCTAATCCAAGCTCTGGGCACACACACAGGCTTTCACAGAGCTTGACGCGCTTGTCAGGCCTAATTACGGTTTCTTTGCTTAAAAGGGGAAGGGGTCAACAAATGGGGAATGAATACGCTGCTACTACTACTGTTGACACGAGAATGTTGTGACACACATGAGACGTGACTAAGATCCAGTGACCTCAGTGTTAACAATAGACCTTTACATTCAAATACACTATGACTCACACACACACACACACAAACACACACACACACACACACACACGCACGCACACACACACACACACACACACACACACACACACACACACAGAGAGACAGTTTTACAGTTGGCGTGACGATGGCACAGTACAGATAGAGAGAGATAGCATGTGGAGTCACTGGTTGTGTTACATAATGTGTGTTATAATAACCGTGTGTGTGTGGGGGGGTGGGGGTGGGGTGAGTGTCTGTGTGTGAGTGTGTAAGTGAGTGAGTGAGTGAGTGAGTGAGTGTGTGAGTGTGTAAGTGAGTGAGTGAGTGAGTGTGTGAGTGTGTGAGTGTGTGAGTGTGTAAGTGAGTGAGTGAGTGTGCGCGCGTGTGTGTGCGTGCACAACAAACAAAGGCTTGAAATATCTCACTTTGCATGTGATGAGTCTATATAATATATTAGTTTCACCTTTCAAGTTGAATTACTGAAATAAATGAACTTTTGCACGATATTCAAATTTTTCGAGTTTCGCCTGTATGTGGCTATTCACTCCAGTGTGAGAAATCCAAACGATAGGGGCGCCCTTAGCTCAGTTGGTAGGGCGTCCCCCCCCCCCCATGGGCCTCGGCCAGCAGCGGACCCGGGTTCGATTCCAGCCCGCGGTCGTTCTCTGCATGTCACTCCCCTCTCTGCCCCATTTCAACTCTGTCTCTACACTATCAATGAAGCATAAAAATGCCAAAAAAAATATTTAAAAAATATTAAAAAAATCCAAACGATACCCTTCTACTTTCAATCAAGCCTATCTATCCCATTAGCATACATCCTGATAAGTGAAGCTAAGCCCTTACTTTGATTGCAGGGATTTAAACTTTGCCAAAAAAAAACAATTAAAGATGGTCACTGAGTAGACACACAGGCGACACCGTCTCATCCTCAATGGTGAGTCAGGAGACCACGGCTTACTGTGATGAATAAAACACAATGAGATAAAGCCTCTCTGAGATTACTTCTGTGTACGATTGTTTGTCCAAGAAGATCATTGGCTTAGAATGGGTTTGTTGCTGTGTAGCGGATAGAGCGTGTACCATATTGGGTCTGACCTTGGTCGCGGGTTCAAATCCGACCCGTGGACCTTTACTGCAGGTCACCCCTCCCCCCCTCTCTCTCTCTCTCTCTCTGTCTCCCCATTTCAACTCTGTACTACCTAATAAAGCTTGAAAATGCCAAAAAATTATCTTAAAAAAAAAATTTTTTGTTGTTGTTGCTCTCTTTGTTTTTGTGGCGTATTTGTTTGTGTTATTTGCATGTACATATTCTACATTTCATTTTGTTTTGCATTCTAAACTTACTTTAAATGTATATGGTGCACCTTATCGCTACACTTTTTTTTATCTGCACTGTGTCCTTGCTCTACTGTGGTGTGTATTTGTAACTCAGGTGTTGCTCTCTTCACTTGTATGTTTCTATTCTTCTATATTGCATTGTTGAGAGGAGCTTCTGATATTACCTCCGTGTCTGATCGTTCTTCCCTTAAAGGTGAAGTAAGGTTTATTTATATTAATACAAGTGTTAAATCGCTCTTTATTCATAGAGTGACCACTTACACGATGTGCGCGTTTCATAAATCAATTCACTATCAATAAAGCATAATTTTTTTTTTTTAAATCTTAAAAAAAAAAAAAAAAAAGCATGAGACAATGCTTAATGATCATTAACTAAATAATAACAAACTGCTATGCTTAGTTATTGTTTAATTATAGGTGCAAGTTAACAAAGCCTAAATAATTATTTCCCAAGCATTAGCTACCCTTTATTTACTATGCATTAATAGTAAGTAAACGT
>NC_137215.1:4610320-4622820 GCF_949987685.1 Ammodytes marinus | reverse complement strand
TGGCTTGACAAAGCGGCCCCTTTACATCCTGGATTGGCATTTATGCAATTGACTAATCCAAAGTGCCCAGGCTAAACTTTGTCAAGGCTGGCTTTATCAATCATCCTGGATATCTTAATACCACTTTTATGCAATAGGCCCCTGGACTCGACTTTTTGTCTTTTCTTTGTTTATTTTCTATTTTTTCTCTATCATATTTGCACGAAAAAGGAAAAAAAGACTCTATAGGATGCTGTATATGTGAGCAAAAAGGCTGTAACCTATTTTTGCTCCTACATTAAAGTACACAAAAACAGATACTAACTTCCACCTACAGACAGCAATCTCTCTCTCCCCCTTTCTCTCTCACTCGCACACATGCATGTAGAGACACACACATACTCACACTCACACACACACACACACACACACACACACAGACACACACACACACACACACACACACACACACACACACACACACATAATTACATACCTGGCAACTCCTCACCCACACTCACAGGTCCACCCATACACTTTCTATCAGTCATGATTCCAACTTCAAAAGCCTCTTTAAAATTACTTCATGAAATAGAAGGTGGAGAGCTTATATATACACCTCTGGAAAAAATAAAGAGACCACTCCAAATGTTCAGTGTCTCTCGTTTTACTATTTAGAGGCATATGTTTGAGTAGAATGAACAATTTGGTTTCATTCTTGAAACTACTGACAATTTCTACCAAATTCAAATACATTTTATTGTCATTAAGAGCATTCTCAATAAGTTATGTAGAGATGAAGATTTAAGAAAAATCCAGACTGGTCTCTTTATTTTTTCCAGAGCTGTATATACTCTACTTCTGAAACTCAAATATGCATGACATAAACAATAGGCTGTTGTGTAGACTCTCAAAATTAACCGTGGTTGTGTGTGTGTGTGTGTGTGTGTGTGTGTGTGTGTGTGTGTGTGTGTGTGTGTGTGTGTGTGTGTGTGGTGTGTGTGTGTGTGTGTGTGTGTGTTTGTGTGTGTGTGTGTGTGTTTGTGTGTGTGTGTGTGTGTGTGTGTGTGTGTGTGTGTGTGTGTGTGTGTGTGTGTGTGTGTGTGTGTGTGTGTGTGTGTGTGTGTGTGTGTTTTAATTTGAAAATGCAATTTCTTTCGTAAATAAGAGCTGTGGGTGTGTAGTCATAGCAACGTAACACTTTACGGAGGGAGGATATTTTTTTGTTTATGTGGCGCTGACATTTCCCCAATGCTGTTTTGTTCAGAGAGTGTTATTGCACACACACACACACACACACACACACACAAACTGAAGAACTTGTACTGGTGTGTTAACTATATTTAGCTCCAATCTGGTTCTATTGTCTTGAATCTGGACTATAACTCAGCATGTTGAGCAGTTACAGAATGTCGGAACAAATCTCTTTTCAAATAGACGCATTGAAAATCAGATTTTTGGTTCCTATTTCCTGATGTTGTTAACAAATGATTTGATTACCTAACCGTGTTGCTATTTAGCATTATATCTTCAATTGAAGGAGCTTGAGTGAGACTGTAGGTGCGTGTAGGTGTGTGTAGGTGTGTGTAGGTGTGTGTAGGTGTGTGTGTAGGTGTGTGTTGGTGTGTGTTGGTGTGTGTAGGTGTGTGTAGGTGTGTGTTGGTGTGTGTTGGTGTGTGTAGGTGTGTGTTGGTGTGTGTTGGTGTGTGTAGGTGTGTGTAGGTGTGTGTAGGTGAGTGTAGGTGCGTGTAGGTGTGTGTAGGTGTGTGTAGGTGTGTGTTGGTGTGTGTTGGTGTGTGTAGGTGTGTGTAGGTGTGTGTTGGTGTGTGTTGGTGTGTGTAGGTGTGTGTTGGTGTGTGTTGGTGTGTGTAGGTGTGTGTAGGTGTGTGTAGGTGTTTGTAGGTGTGTGTAGGTGTGTGTTGGTGTGTGTAGGTGTGTGTGTAGGTGCGTGTAGGTGTTTGTAGGTGTGTGTGTTGGTGTGTAGGTGTGTGTAGGTGTTTGTAGGTGTGTGTTGGTGTGTGTAGGTGTGTGTAGGTGTGTGTTGGTGTGTGTAGGTGTGTGTAGGTGTGTGTAGGTGTGTGTGTAGGTGTGTGTAGGTGCGTTCGTTATTAAAGGTCCCATATTATGCTAAATGCACTTTTTAAATGTGTTCCAACATATCCATGCGTCCACGGTGTGCCTAGAGACTGCCAAAATATAAAAAAAAATAACAATCTCTCCTTTTCTCACTCTCCCCTTTTCTGAAACCCCCACCCCTCCCCCCCAATATACTCCAGTCAGAATTCTCCCAGTTTCTGACCTCACAAACTGGAAAGCCAGAAGCTTCCACTGTGCAGCCCACACCCCTATTTCTTATTGGTCCACGGCCCCGACAGACAGAGAGCGAGGCGTATCTGGCTTCGCTTCCGGACAGGGGGTGGGGGCAGCTCAAAGATTGTATATTTACGAGGGGAGCTGCAGCTCTTTTTAAAAAATAGGCCATTGTGAGATTAGCTGAACATCAGCATAGTACAATAAATTA
Organism: Ammodytes marinus; assembly: GCF_949987685.1. NCBI lineage: Eukaryota > Metazoa > Chordata > Actinopteri > Uranoscopiformes > Ammodytidae > Ammodytes > Ammodytes marinus. The sequence goes on along the minus strand of NC_137215.1, from coordinate 4,620,320 downwards.
TCTGAAAGTTTTTTTCAGCAAACAATTAAAGAAAAACGTATTAGGGACCACTAAGACCATATAATATGGTGTATAATAGAACCGAAAAGTGTATAATATGGGAGCTTTAAAGCCTCTGTACCTTGTAAATTGTATATTCTGTATTGTTGCTGCTTTCTTTCTATTTTACTTGTATATTGCATATTTATATATTTCTTTCTTGGCATTCAGTCTGTGGAAAACAAAGAAAGAATGTGATTGTATGACTGAGAACATGTTTCTTATTTGTGCATATGACAATACACACTTTGAATCTTGCACCTGGTCTAATTAATGGCATGCCCATGTAAAGCACTTTGAATGGCCTTGTGTCTGAATTGTGCTATAGAAATAAACTTGCCTTGCCTGTATGCATCCCTACTTTCATCTGGCTTTAGGGACAGTCCAAAAATATTCAAATATGTCAAGCGAAAAAACAAAGAGATTAGCCTCATGGTTCACAGTTTGGGTCAAACCAGAAACATGGTGTGGAGTGTTATGTAACATCAAAGTGGACACACACACATGGGCCACTGGAGCGGTGACTGAAAACCATATGGGACAGATGCCACTGCACCTCTGATCAAAGTGTGTGTGTGTGTGTGTGCGTGTGCATGCGTGCGTGCGTGCGTGTGTGTGTGCGTGCGTGCGTGCGTGCGTGCGTGCGTGTCAGTAACTAGAGAGGAATAGATAATATACTTTAAGTCTATTTGGGAAAGTTCAATTCATAGCATTTTCGGTTCAAGGTTACCAAGGGTTGAAAAAGCAGTAAGAATACATGTTCAGCAATCCGAGAAACCACCCTTACGAAATATTACAATGAATTTTCACATCCTCAATTGAGAAATTACTAATGAAATACTGCTGAGTCCACATTTGGTCAGTTAGTAATGATTCTGTAAACACACACACACTCACACACATACACACACACACACACACACACATACACACACACACACACACACACACACACACACACGCACACACACACATACACACAAACAGAGAATGAGGAAGAGAGAGCGTCAAAGGGAAAGTTCAATTGAAATACTAAGTAAAGTAGCAGTGACGTCAAAGATTAATTTAAAGCAGCTCCGTGCCCCCGATCGATCAGACAGAGAGACAGACAGACAGACAGAGAGAGAGGAGTGACAGAGGCAGCTCTCCTATCAATGCTATTTCTCCATCCAGAATGAGTATCAACCACGTCCTGTTCGTTTGCTTCCTATCAGGTGAGGCCCTGATTACCTGTCTGTCTATTTACCGCTGCAGCACACACTGTGGTGGAGCGGCTAAGTGCTTATTTTCATCAGAATCTTTCAGTTGATGATACAAGCGTGAACATTGGCATGAGCAGTCTCCATGGGTCACTGGGGGCAATTTATTCACAATAGGAAAATTGATTTTTAAATGTTTCTATTTCAGCATTAGTTGTTGTTGATGGTAACAGTGTACTCATTTCTGTCCTCGTATGGAAAGAAAAATTGTCCGAGACATTTGAAATTGTGAATTTGAAAATTTCTTGTGGAAATACAGGGGAGAACGGGGTTATATGTCACACGGGTTGGTTGTCACAATCGTTATATCTCGGAACCAGAAGGCCCTGTCTGTGAAATTTTGGTATGTAAATATACAGAATTGGGATCAGAGGTCACCTACATAGTCTTCCTTGGAGTTAGACTGCTGAATTTGAGGTGAGAGGACTGTTTGTGTTTTTCATGTCAAATTGAAAATATTTAGCTCCTCAGTATTTTTCTTCTATGCTTTTACACAATGGGTTTATGACAAAACACTTGTTACCCTAAAAAAGTGTGAAGGGTAAGCTATAGTTTAGATTGTTGTTAGCAAGCTAATTTGTAGTCAGATGGTTGTTGGCCTTGATGCTAACAAGAACTTCAAGCTGGGGTTGGTCGTCACATTTTTTGGGGGGTTGGTTGTCACATGTTATCCAAAGGCTGCAGCCAGAAAACAAACCTAATAACGAAAGAAATTGTCAAGCTGTATCCTCACTGACACCCCAGAGAAGGAAAGAATAGAGCAGGAAAAGGCAGCTAGCATGCAAAAGAAAAAAGGGCAACAAAATCAAAACAACCCAGCGCATCCCAAACTAGACCAGCTACCAAGGCTACTGCACCCCAGTGCACTCCACCCCAGCTAGAGAAGAAGAAACGGTAAGTTATGTAGGCCTATTTGTCAACTTGACAATGCAATTAAACTTTAAAATGTAGTTCTGCTTTCATGCCTTCTTTTTAAGATTATTCCCATTAAGATAACATTGTGACAAACAACCACATAGTGTGTGACAACAGACCCCTTGATGGGGTTGGTTGTCACAATGTGTAAGGGTGTCTTTGATGATTAATTTCTTCTTTATTACAATAAGTTAGAAAAAGTGAGGGGTTCACATTTCAAGCCAACACCTTAAACTTCAATTTTATCTAGGAATGACTGTTGAAAAATTTTTAGGTGATGAGCAATTCTCACTAGAGTAAAAAGTGTGCCTACTATCCCCGGTCTCCCCTTTCTAATGGGTTTATTCATTAAAACTTTTTTTTTTTTTTTTCTTGTCAAGTGACCCATGGAGACTGCTCATGCCAATGTTCCCGCTTGTATCACAAATTGAAAGACTGTAGCACTTATTTGCTCCACTACTGCCTTTGGACATGATCCAAATGTTTGATATGTTTTTCGGGTGTCCTGTTGTTCGCTGATGTAAGTTTATTCTACAGCTTTTCGACAATTCAGTCCTAGTTGTATTTCTAAAATGTGACCGCATGTTTTAGAGTCAGTAAATGCTACAGAATGGAATGACCATCAGTTTTTTTCTCTGTTCATGTTTTCAACAGCACTGTGCGGTGGAAACCCTGGACAAAGCCTCAACATTTACACCATAGCCGAGGGAGACACTGGTACAATTAATATCCACTTGGCTCGGTCTGGAAACATGAAGTTCTTCTGTAAGGACAAATGCAAGGCAGACGATATTCTCATTAAAACCGATGGCATCAGTTCCCTGAGTGGCAGATACAGCATCAAATACAAAAATGAATCTTCTACCAGAGGAATTTTGTCGGTGACCATCACAAATGCGACCAGGTCTGAAACGGGCCGGTACAGGTGTGGTCTGGGCACAGGTTCGATCCTAGAATCATTCTCAGACTTTGAGGTCAGAGTATCGGACGGTAAGTTTTTTTTTGTTTTAAATGTATTTAACCTTTATTTTTCCAGATAAAACATTATGAACAGTTTCTTATTTACAATATTGATCTGGTCCAAGAGGCCCCCCCCCAGGAATAAAGGTACAAATAACAAATACACAAGCGTAACTCACTTAGACAAATATACAACAGATATACAAATGCACAGCCTATGTACAGAAAGAAAATAGAAAACACAAATGCACTATAACTAGTCTCTACTATAAGTAGTTTAACCGCATAATTGAGTGAATATTTATAATATATTTAAAGATGTTAGTTATTTATGATGTATGGTTTCTCATTTTATTGATGATGGTTCTTATTATTACCCATAGAGCATTTTACTGATCGATCGATCGATCGACTTCCTTGTCCTTGTCAGTATTATCAGATTGTTTTCAGGGCCTGAATGGCAGGTAATTGACTACAATACGAATTGCTCCCGATAGTTATCTTGCACCCTGCGTGGTAGCTGCTGCTATCAGTGTATGAATGTGTGTGTGATTGGGTGAATGTGTACAAAACAATGTAAAGCGCTTTGAGTCTGTGAAAAACCAGGGAAAAGCGCTATATAAGTGGAGTCCATTTACCATTTACCATTTACAAGTAACTAAGATTTTGTTTTCTTTTCTACAGCACGGTGGGATGGATACTCTGGTGTTATTCACACATACACTGAAGGAGAAAATGTGACATATCCATGCGCCTACACTGTCTACGGAAAGCAGAAGTTTTTGTGTAAAGGAGAGTGTAAAAAAGAGGAAGACATCCTCATTGAAACTGATCAGAACAGAGGACAGAATGGCAGATACGGCATTGAGTATAGAGAAGGATCCCTATTTGGACTGTATGTGACCATCACACAGGCCACCACGGCGGACACAGGATGGTACAAGTGTGGTTACGGCAGAGCTCTGTCTCCAGATTCCTATCGCAAACAGCCTATTATTATTGTAGATGGTGGGTAGTTGTTCTATTTGAGTACGTACTGTATAAGTATTGTAAAATCATGTGAAATAAACTCCGATATGCTCTGGAATTAAGGTAGTACCACTTTAAGCTCAGTAAATATCTGTCTGTCTGTCTGTCTGTCTCTCTGTCTGTCTGACCTATCATTGAGTTTTCCTGCTCCAACCTTTTCCACTTTCTGTCTCATCAGCCTCCACCCGACCAACACCAACACAGACCGTAATGTCCAGTTCACCTCCATCAAATCTGCATGAAGTCACAGGTTAGACATAATATGTGTTTCTGTCTGTCCGTCCGTCCATCCATCCATCCATCCATCCATCCATCTATCTCTCTATCCATCCATCCATCAATCCATCCATCCATCTAGCCATCCATCCATCTATTCATCCATCCATCTATCCATCCGTTTCATTGAGTTCTCTCCAACCTTTTCCACTTTCTGTCAGCCTTCACCCCACCAACAACGCAGCCCTTCATCTCCAGTTCCCCTCCATCATCTCTGCATGAAGCCACAGACCAGCTCACAGGTTAGAAATACTACTTCACTTATTTATACATCTCTTCTTTACATTAGTGAGAGTATGATGAAGTTAACATGATGTAAAGTCTGTCCAGTTTAATAAATAAAATCAGATTTTTTGCAATTCTTTTTTTTGGAAACAGTATTTATCTCATACAAGATAACACATTTTCGGAATCTCCCTTGCTTTTTGACCCTATGTACACCCCAAGCCCCAATCACAGCGAGTTCTACCAGCATCCAATGCGGAAGTGACAAAAATTGTAGTTCACCGACTGGCCACTATTGGCAGGTTTCAAAAGAGCAATTTCTCATTGACTCCCATGTTAAATATGCCGCTTTCACAGCATTATTAAACCTATTTAAGGCCTGGTACAAAAAAATAATCTTGTCTGTATGCTTAGTTCATATCTCAATGCCAGCACTGAGGGGGGTGAATTGTTTACCCCTTATGCCTCTCTCTCTCTATCTGTTCCTTCCCAGTCCCCTGCCATGGTTACCTCTGGCTTCTGGTTGTGTGTGTGTTGTCCGTTGGTGGGTCACTGCTGGTCATTACCCTGCTGATTCTCTACATCTGGAAGAAAAAGAGGAACTCAACTCTAAACATCAGCAAGTTCGAGGTGACTTTCTGTAACCCTGAATGTCTGTGTTCACAAAGCAGTAAAAGGGGAATTTACAACTTTAATGCAGATTAAAAATAGCTATAAGGAACTTTTAAATTTTCATTTTCATTTTTTCATTTAACTTTTATTTATCCTCGAGAGACCAATTGAGGGGTGACCCTCATTTTCAATGACGTCGAGTCAAAACAACAATACAAACAAAATATTCAATGCAAAAACATCAAATACACAACAAGTGAAGAGAAGAAAAAACAAAACGATTGAAACATTTACAGAGTGGGGAAGAGTGGCAGCAATTAAAAGGCATAAAGTACAATATAGTCTAATTAAAACAGTTACAAGTAGAGTTTGGCAGATCCAACATATTCTGTTTAAATTGGCCAAAGGATATGAATGTATTTAGTTTAATTTTTAGCTGTAAGTTGTTCCAGGAGTCGGGGACACTGAAGCTAAAAGCTGTCTTTCCCAGCTCAGACCGGGCTTGTGGGACATAAAGCATAAGCATGTCAGTGGAGCGGGTCTGATAAAGCCCATCTGAAACAAGCAGCATTTCTGTTAAATAACGAGGAAGCTTCCCAGTCAAGGCTTTGTAAATAAAAACATGCCAATGTGCATCACATTCATCATTCAAATATTTCTGAAACAGTCTCATTTTTCCTCTGATGAGCTTAAATGTCATGTAACAGCAAACGAGACCATCGGTGCACAGAATGCTATTATTATATAGTTTTTCTTAATGCCTTTGTCATGGTTACACGCTCACCCAGGAACAACAGCTGGCGTAATAAGAACTCTATCGCTTTTCATTTTCGTTAATAAAACAATTGCAATGGCTGCTTGTATACTATAGTTGTGATGTATTTTCTTTTCACCATGGTAAAACTATTGACCTTATTTTTATTTTTATTTTTTTTCTTCACAGTTCCCTGTTACCTATAAGGAATTGGATCAAGCCTCCACATGTGAGGACTTGTGCAGAGACTAGGAACAAAAACCTACTAACACTCTCACAAAATCACAGATTAGACTTAGGCTGTGTTGTAAAAGCCCTACTAACGTCCTCCCTCCTACATACTAAACATGTATATACTGCATACTGTCTACTTAACGATCGATTGTGTATGCGAGGTTCGTCGGTCCGTTTACACTGAATTATACAGAAGCAATAAAGAATTAAAAAAAATCCTTCTGTGTCATTTCCGTGTGTGTGTGTGTGTGTGTGTGTGTGTGTGTGTGTGTGTGTGTGCGTGTGTGTGTGTGTGGGGGGGGCTTTTTTTAAAGTGAGATCCCAAGAGCACCTGTGCAGACATGTTGGATAGTTAATTAGGCATGAAACACACACACAGACACACACACACACGCACACACAGGCACACACACACACACACACACACACACACACACACAGGGTCTAGAGATCAATGCCTGTTCAATGGCAACAGGCCAGTATGAGGGAATATCAAAAGGTGTTTTCTGTTCACCTGAATTAGCATTACATCGTGCACCACAGCTGTTACTGAAAAACGTAAAATAAAGAGAATGAAAAGATACATTTGGATTTATCAAAAACATATTTCGTCATCAAACAAAGGTCGATGGATGCTCTGAGTGTTCACTTGGGCTCACCTTTAATAGACTGAGGTGAGATTGAGGTTTAGTAAAATAGACATTTAAATGTGCATTTTAGACCTTTTATATATAGTAAAAGGATGTTATTGAGGCAAAATAGCAAAAAATCTCAGTGCTCGAAAACACTGCTTTTGCCCGCTGTAAAATGTCTACTAAAATGTTTACTAGTGTGATGTCACACTGGTCAAATGCAGGGTTAGACAGTGAGACCATAAAACACTCTTTCTTCCTTTTCTCAGGCTAGGATCAACCAATTTCTAAAATATTTGCACATTTATACAACATAGGATCTCAGAGTTCAATACACCTTCATATTTCCAACCGGTGAAGTAGGTCTTTCAATGTCCTGCTGTCTGTCTTTTTACTTAGCAGTCTCTCCTCTCCATACGAAGTAACACTATCCTGTGTGTGCGCTGGGATTTCTGTTTGCCAGTAACTGCATGTACCTTCTGCTTTTCACACTATACATCTCCAGGGGGAGAGTGACTCATAGCGCAAGTGAAGACATTTTTTTATTATTTTTTTCAATACTCTTCTAACTTCTAAAGCACTTACATGAACATGACCTTTCCAGAATCGTTCGTAGCACTATATTCTAAAGGTTATTGCAAAAGGATTTGTTCTTATGTTGTTCATTGTCTGATTTAGGAGACATTCTGTTCTTAAAAAAAACATGCAAAAAGGCTGAATCCACAATCTGTTCTGTAAACACCTTGGACTCTCATATGTTGTAAAAATGAACACACACACACACACACACACACACACACACACACACACACACACACACACACACACACAAACACACACAGGAGGAAAAACACAAGCTTATTCATCACTGTTAAATTGCCTTATCGAATGACCAGCGGCATTTAACTGGGCTATTAACTATTAATTGACTGTTAATTGTCATTAAAGTCGCTGCCAAAAATAAATGCCATGATTAATGGGACACAACCACAGCTCAATACATCTTCCTGTATGACATTTTCTCTTTGCTGTCAGTGTGTATGTGTGGGATACGCCACAGCATTTTGTCAGTATTTTACATGCACATGTTAAAGGGATAGTTCAGTATATTTGAAGTGGGTTTGTATGAGCTACTTATGCATTGTTTTTATTTTTTGAAAGATAATTTTTTGGCATTTTCAAGCTTGATTTGACAGTACAGAGTTGAAATGGGGAGACAGAGAGAGAGAGAGAGAGAGGGGGGATGACATGCAGTAAAGGTCCACAGGTCAGATTTGAACCCGCGACCACTGCAACGAAGGCCAGAGCCAATATGGTACGCGCTCTATCCACTACGCCACCCAAGCGCCCCACACTTGTGCATTGATAGTCCCATACTTGTGCATAAAATGTTCATTCTACTCAAACATATGATTATGAATAGTCAAACGAGAGACACTGAACATTTGGAGTGGTCTCTTTATTTTTTCCAGAGCTGTATAAATGCTGACCTCAAAAGTAAACATCTGTTCAATTGTAAGCTATAAGTGTAGGATTACATTTTCACTGCTTCATTGCTGGTATGGTATAATAAAGGCCAGGGGCAGGTAAGGACACATACACTATACTGCTAACACACACCAGTCTTCCATTGCTCCTTTGTGGAAGATTTGTGTCTCTCTCCGCTTGGCCTCACAAACCTCTCCCCACCTCTGCCACGCGGGCTTTCACCTTCCGCTATACTGCAGGAGATTAAGAGTCTCCAAGGAGCACTATGGCAAATTAAACATCTTCTCTTCTCTCTCTCTTTCTCTCTCTCTCTCTGTCTTTCTCTCTCTTTCCCTCTCTGTCTCTCTCTCTATATGTGTCTGTCTCACTCTCTCTCCCTCTCCCCCTCTCTCTCTCTCCTCATCTCTCTCCCCCCTCTCCCCCTCTCCTCATCTCTCTCCCCCCTCACTCTCTCTCTCCCCCCTCTCGCTCTCTCCCCCTCTCTCCCCCATCTCTCTCTCTCTCTCATTCTCTCAGACTCCCCACTCGTCTGACCGCTGATTGCTTTTTCCTCTCCTCTACAAATCCCTCTCTTTCTTTCTTTCTTTCAACACAAAACAAAAACCGTCCGTGTTTGTTCTGTTGGCTCGACTGCTACACACAAAGAAATGCAGGTTCAGGCTGGGATTAATAGCCAAGAATTCTATACATTCCACAAAAATAGAATTCTACCATTAACCTTTGGTCTAAACATTGTCCTGCATGGAGACAGAAATATTGGTTGTTTATTTTGTTTCATCTTTTATTTATGTGTCCGTTTTTCAAGATGTGTGTTTATGTTGCAAAAGGAAAAAAAAATCCATAAAAAAAGTAATAAAAAAAAAGAAACCCTGCAAGAATGTAGAACATTGCATTCACAATACTTGACGTTCAGTTGTGTTTTTGCTACATACTGTATATATTTTCTCTGTGTTTAACATAACGGTGAATGGTGCAGGTTCTGGTTCTGGTCTGATAGCAATAGCTCCGGTTAGCATGAAGACTCGGTATAGGCAACTTGTGGGATTCTCCTCACGGTACTTTTGTTACACATTGACCATATCAAGCCAGGTCTCTACGGCAATATATCTATTAAGCATACATGCGGACATAGATAGTAAATAATATGGATGTAGCATCCGGGCTGACCTCAGTTATTCACACGGCATCCAATAATCCTGGTTTGTGCGCGTCGCCATCTTGTGAGATTTTTACTCCGCCTCACTCCTCTTGCCGAAAAGGGGAATCGACGTCACGTCGGGGGGAGGGAGATAGCTGACGTATACCTCTGAGGCAAAGTGAGGGACAACGGGCGGAGAGCTGTCACTCAAGAGATCGCGCCAATACATTTTAACCTCCAAAAGAATAAAAACTAGCGTGGGCCAAAAAAATTCACCACCCTCAGTGTTGTCATGGAGATATGACCTAAACATACAGACTAGAATGGTTTTGTGGCCCAGGCTGTGAATAGGTTTAATAAGACTTTGAAAACGGCCTATCTAACAAGTGAGTCAAAGAAAAACTGGGGTGGTAGGATGGCCTAGACCAGTAACCATGAG
>NC_137215.1:4595320-4597820 GCF_949987685.1 Ammodytes marinus | reverse complement strand
ATTCCTAGCACTATATCGCTTTTAAATGTTTTATTGCTATTCCTGTTTAGTTTACACAGCGGGTTATAGTCACACGGAAATAGGTTTAAGTCATATTATACATTCTCTTTTCTAATGTCTATTCTATACTTGATGAATTTTAATCTTGATGTATTTCATGCCCCTGTAAAGCACTTTGAATGGCCTTGTGTCTGAATTGTGCTATAGAAATAAACTTGCCTTGCCTTAGTATGTTGGTTTCCCAAATCGCAGACAACTCAACAGTCGGTTAACTGTCTTCAAGTGATTTGAACTGAGCTAGAAAAGGCATTTCTCCCTTTATAGAATAAAAAGCTCATGTCTTCTACTTCAAGTTTTCATATTTCTCTGGGGGGAATCTGTTACAAGCACACACACACACACACATACACACACACACACACACACAGACACTCACACGCACATGCAGAGGGTCACACACACACACACACACACACACACACACACTCGCACGCACATACAGAGAGTCACACACACACACACACACACACACACACAGTGGGGATCTGTTACAACTGAGTGGTTCCCTAAGTGGATCCCTGATGAAGTGAGAGGCGGAGAGTCATCCATAGGCATGGTCACAGTCACACACACACACACACATACACACACATATCCACGTACATTCTCCCACACAAACACACACACAGAGTCACACACACACACACACACACAGTCACACACAGTATCACAAACACACAAACGCACACACATGCACACACACGCACACACACAGTGACACGCACACGCTCCCCCCCCACACACACACACGCACAGTCACGCACATGCTCCCACACAAACACACACACAGAGTCACACACACACACACACACACAGTCACACACAGTATCACAAACGCACACACATGCACACACACGCTCCCCCCCCCCCCCCCACCCCACCCCCCCACACACACACAATTATCTCGGTATCCTCAGGGATAATTAGAGGAGAGTTCCCCATAGTTCACTGAATCCCAACATCCTTCTGCCACCATTAAAGCATGAAGCTGCCGGAACATTATGTGAACTGGTATATGCTGTGTGTGTGTGTGTGTGTGTGTGTGTGTGTGTGTGTGTGTGTGTGTGTGTGTGTGTGTGTGTGTGTGTGTGTGTGTGTGTGTGTGTGTGTGTGTGTGTGTGTGTGTGTGTATGTGTGTGTTGGAGTGATAGAGAGGGGGAGTTGGATAAGACATGACAGTTGTTTTTAGGGATGAGATGTTGTAGCAGACAGCTTGTCAGTTGGATGGACAGTCTGTATCTGTGTGTGTGTGTGTGTGTGTGTGTGTGTGTGTGTGTGTGTGTGTGTGTGTGTGTGTGTGTGTGTGTGTGTGTGTGTGTGTGTGTGTGTGTGTGTGTGCGTGTGTATGTGTGTGTGTGATGTAAAGAGCAGTGTTAACGCTTGGTTGAGCATGTCGAGGGCCCGTAGCCTACATTAAGATTCCTCTTGAGTTTTCAGCCACTTCGAAAAAAAAACAACTGCAACAGGTTCCAAGCAAATTAGGTTTTTCGTATTTTTTTATTTGTAATATAAGTTGTTACTAGACCACAACAGGATAACCATAAAGCAAAGTTAATTGGCCAAAAACACTCATAGCCCAAAGCTTTGTTTACATGTCCACAAACAAATGTAGCTATGGTTTGCGTTCTAGGGATGTGTTACAGATGTTGGTACCCAGAGCTAGAACTGAGTTAGGGAAAAAGGCCTTTAAATATGCTGCGCCTTCTGCCTGGAACACTGTGCAAAAGCAGCTGAAGCTGCCGGAGCTGGTCACCTTGGGAGAATTCAAAGGAATCCTGAAGAACAGAGAAGATAGTTATCTTGGTTAATGCAATTGTTTGTAAAGCTATTTTCTGATAACGGCCGGGTTTATTCATTCATCTGTCACCAGTTTATTTATTTAATTTCTAACTGTATTCATTTCAATCTTCATATAGTCTTGTCCCTGATCTTGTATTGTACTTTACCTGACGTTGAATGTGGTGTATGAGAATTGTGGTTGATTGTTCGTATTGTATCATGGTGCTGCCTTCTTGGCTAAAGGTCATTCTTGAAAAAGAGATTTTAATCTCAATGAATTTTACCTGGTTAAATAAAGGATATTGATTGATTGATTGCTTAATTTCATAAAAACAAAAAACTCGAAACATACTTGCTTTTTTTTTAAGTTTATTATTTGGCATTTTCAAGCTTTATTAGACAGTACAGAGTTGAACTGGGGAGACAGAGAGAGAGAGGGAGGGGGGATGACCTGCAGTAAAGGTCCACGGGTCGGATTTGAACCCGCAACCACTGCAACAAAGGCCTGAGCCAATATGGTACGCTCTCTATCCACTACATCAGCCCGAGCATGTATATTATAGGCTTAAGGGCTGTTGTGTGTGGTGGTCAGAGGATGGCAACACATGTCAAGAATCCTGCTGACAATTATAAATGAGAAAGTAATTCATAATAGATAATC
>NC_137215.1:4585320-4590320 GCF_949987685.1 Ammodytes marinus | reverse complement strand
TTAAAAGCACTATTGCCTGCATTTTCTAACGTCTAATCTTGATGTATTTTTCTTTGTTTTTTACTATCTCTTAAATGCAATTTCTAATGTCTTATCTTGATTATTGTAGTATTGTTTGCCCCTGTAAAGCACTTAGAATTGCCATGTGTCTGAATTGTGCTTTATACTGTACATAAACTTTGCCTTGCCTTAGCTCTCCCACGCTACAATAGGGAATATTAAAGTCGTGCTGCTACTGACACCTCAGCACATTATAGCCTCATTGATTCCTTCACTGTGTGTGTGTGTGCGTCTCACCAAACAGCTTTGACACAGTGTGGCCTTTTCTTGATAAATTAGGTCCCTGGAAAGGCTTCTAACATCACTCTGCACAGTCATTATGACCTAACCACGGGCCAAATGGCAGGGGAAGTCCTGTATGACTAACATACCCGGGTTATCCCACAGGCTGCCCTAGGGTGACCACACTTGAAATGCCCCAATCTTCCAACTATACAGGGAAAAATGTAAAAATGTACCATGGCTAAAAAGGTTATAGACTTGCGCCCAAATCATAACCATTTTCCTTTTTATATATAATGTATATAAATGGTTAATTTTACACCTGTTCACGTGTCGCAAAGTATGTATAGCCAAGGAATGTTAAATTGTGATAAAAAATATTTTAAAGGTCTAGTCATTTTCACTGTCTATCTGGCGATCGGGAAAAAAACTGTACACACAAAACTCAACGATACCAATGTTTATAATCACGCCACAGTAACTTAAAGGTGCAGTGTGTAATATGACATCATCAAGAAAGTTCTAGAATGCAACGCTCCCTGGGTAACCCCAACCCTTTAGAATAATAACAGAAGCTACAGTGGCCTTCAAGGACAAGAACAATTCTAAATTTTAAACAATGCACCTGATGACATTCCAACTATGACACTTTCAAGATGGCGGCACTAGGCCTTGGTCCAAGATATGCAGAAATATGGACATATATGAGACCCTTTCTAAGGGAAAAAAAACTAAAAATCAAAAAAAAATCAGCTATTATGCACTACATTAAATGTACTTATGGATATTATAATTACTTTCTACAAAATCTGCTAGGAAATAAAACCCAAAATTCTACACACTGCAGGTTTAAAAGTTTTTGTAAAATCACCCATTATTTAAACACAGTATTGAGGTTAGATTCCACGCCCAAGGAGGTGAACGTTTAGTAAAAATCAGCAAAACACCCAGAATTCAACAGGGACAAAACGGGTTGGATCAGAAAGGTCAGAAAGTCTGTTGTTACTAGAATTATTTCATCAAACTACCCAAGTGTTTGAATAATTGAAACTGAGTCAGGCCTTCTTGGAAGCAGGTGAATTTACTTGCAAACAGCATGCAAGGGTCAAACAACATGTATCGCAAGTGGGCTTACATGATTGAATACATCGAATGAACAGTGTACAGAGATTATATGCAAGAGAAGTGTGTAGGCGTATACACTCGGTTTGTGTGTCCAGCCCGTTTTGCTGGCGAAAGCAGAAACATTTTAATTAGGCAGATATTCCCAGAAATTCATCTCAGCTGGTGTTATCCTTCATACAATGTCTGATAACAGAATATGGGGAGTGAAACTACTGTGCACATGAATGCGTCATACCTCTGTATGGGCCAAAATCTTATTAGGCAGTTTCTTCTTCAAGGCTAAACAACAACTTGTAGCAAAACACTTTGGAGTTCTTTAAGTTTAAAGTTCAACAGCCAGAAAGCATGTATTGTGCATTAAAATATTATACAATAAAGCAAATTAAATTCTGTTAACATTCCACCCTTTTTATAATATTTAATGCAACTTTTTGCAACACTTCAAAGCAAAAGGGCAAAGCATATGAGTAAATATATTTCAGTCAAGCAGAATAATATCAAGTACATCAACATCACAGTTGTGAAAATGCAAGTTTGTGTACTGGTGCAACATCGTCTATGTACAGTTTCATAGAGGACAGTCTTTTGCAGAAGCCAGGGAACAGGAACCTAGGTCGTCTTGATGGTCAACAAGTCCTTTTGTGGCATTCTGACGCAAAGTGTCCTTCATATCACAGTCACTGGGGGAATGGTTAGGCATTACCATAACCTATTCAGATTGTTCCTCAGTGTCCAATTGTCCTTATTGAAGCATGGTCAGCTTCGTCTTCTTCTTGCATCTGAAACAGAATGAATTTGAGCAGTAACATGTTCTCAAAAGAAATGCTCATCATTCTGCCAGGGTTGTTTCTAAAATATCATCCTATCCATTTTGCTTGCTCTAGATGTCACAATTAACGCACAACAACATTTTAGGATAGGTTTGATTTCATTCTTCAGTTCACATTTTTTGTCTGTGTTTGGGCAGCATTCAAGCACACACAGGCAGGCAGGCCCTCCCTTTTCTGAATGGGACTGAATCACACACACACATTTTCCTTCAGATACTCCCATTTTTCACCTCACAGAGACTGCGTCTCCCACACACATCTTTTACATGTGCTCTCTCCTTCTCTCTTTTCAAACATGCATTTCATCTATCACATAACACATTATGATCACATTGTTCAGCACACAAATCCCTTTTAACTTGTAGTTCAAATCAAAAGCATTGAATAATTCTTGTTAGTGAACATTTTCATAAAAAGAACACAAAAGGACGCTTTTTTTAAGTTTATGCTGGGACTTTAAATGATTGACTGCACCTTTAATCTTTAAGGTTGATTATGGGGCTTGGATTGGCAAGATATTTAGCTCTAAACTTTAAAGCGTTTAGCAATTTAGTCAGAACTCTGGTCATCTTTAGGAGACGAGCATTTTATAACCCATCATAACAGCATAACAATTGTATGCACACTTACTAAAACCTTTTATCTCCCTTCCCCTACATACTTTTTCTTTCTTTATAACAATAAACAATCAGTTCCAAACAATCTTTTTCCTCTTACACTTTCAACAACATTCTCTTATTCATCTCTTTGGCCACTACCTTTCTCTTTACTGTTCTTTATCTGATTCTCTGGACCTGCCAGCAGAAGAGCAGCTGAGGAGCCGGGGTTTTGGGTCTCAATGGAAAGAGACACAGGAAGGGGTAGAGGAGACTTTTCTTCACCAGTCTCCTTTTTTTTTCTAATGTCTATCTTATCATTATCCATATTATGTAATTAAATTTTTTTAAATGTAAAATCTAATATCAAATTACCCAGTAATCTATTTAAACAGGGTGTTCTGGTCTAAAGCTCTTCAAGCTAAAAACTTTCACAAGAAAAAACTAAAGTGACTACCAATGGAGGTTTGATATTGTGTATACTTTTTATATGATGAAAACTGAAAAAAATAAACTTGAATTACATAATAAAAAGTATAGCTTACAGTACATACATTGGGGCGACTGTGGCTCAGTTGGTAGAGCGGGTCGGCTGATGATCAAAGGGTTGGAGGTTCGATCCCCGGCCTGCCACCTGTGTCATGGTTGTTGTGTCCTTGGGCAAGACACTTCACCCACCTTGAATGTGTGTGTGAATGGTAACGTGGGAAAGTAAAACAGGTCTCCCTTGAAAAAGAGTCTTTGGTCTCAATGGGATTTACCTGTATAAATAAAATACAAGCACCCTGACAGAGAGAGGCAATAGAGGGGAATCAGTCCAACATTGATCTAAGTCCAAGTGTCCCTGGAGTCCCCTTCTCTCTCTCAGAGCAGAAATGCTTCACAAATGAGTCTCAAGGTAGATAGGCTTAGTCATCTCTTGATCCATGCCACCTCTTACCTCCTCCCTCGACCCCCTCACCTGACCTGAAGGGCTCACTCCTGGCTCCAAGCTGCCCACAGGAAATCATTACTACCATATATAAAGCCCTCTAACCAATGTACTATGTCCCGAGAGTTTAAACATTTCACCAATTAGGATGTGTGTGTGTGTGTGTGTGTGTGTGTGTGTGTGTGTCTGTGTGTGTGTGTGTCTGTGTGTGTGTCTGTGTGTGTGTGTGTGTGTGTGTGTCTGTGTGTGTGTCTGTGTGCGTGTGTGCGTGTGTGCGTGTGTGCGTGTGTGCGTGTGTGTGTGTGTGTGTGCGTGCGTGCGTGCGTGTGTGTGTGTGCATGTGTGATTGTCGGCCCCCTGCATATCGTAGCACAGCCCTCTTCACTCTTGAGGAATCTAGATGTAGAAGACAAAAGCCAGTTAAGGCAAGGCAACTGTATTGATATAGCAGCTTGAAGACATTAAGCAATTCATAGTGCTTTACGCAGATGAAAATACATTAAAAATAAAACGCTGCGGTGAAGTTAGTTTTACGTTGATTAAGGACGGTTAATGCAGCCCACATAACGCACATAATCAGCACACTGATATAGGAGACTGTCTAGTCATCAATTAAATACTGTCTAGTTTACACATCACATTTAGTTGGTCATGAATATCTGTCTTATGTCCAACTTAAATCTAACTTCACCGCAGTGGAAATATGTCGGAATTATGGCATGGCAACAAACTTTCTACCTTCTATATCTATCAGTGTGTCTCATCTACCCTTTCTTTATCCCATCTCCGTCTTGTTTTCTCTCTCTCTCTCTCCTTTCTCTCACTCTCTCTCTCCATCTCTCGCTCTCCCTCTCTCCATCCCTCTCTCTGTCTCCCTCCCTCTTCCTCCGTCTCTCCCTCTCTCTCTCTCCCTCTCTCTCTCTCCCTCTGTTCTTGTGTCATGCCCATTAGTTCTCTGCAAACAATCGATAGCCGCAGTCTAGAGCTCTGAAAGCCGTGAAGTAAACATGTAAGGTCATAAAGGAAAGGTTAAGACATGGACCAGAGATTTGATGGTGTCTGCCAATATGGCTGTTGTTTATAAAGCGATCTCTTTCTCTCAAAGGTGAAGTCAGGGATTCTGGAGAACGCTTGTTGTCAAAATCAGTGAATATCTGCTCACAATTCACTACCTGTACGTGCTGGGTGTGGCTCCCAAATCCCCGCCCCCCCCCCCCCCCCTCTCTCTCTCTCTCT